>NC_090764.1:62726747-62854247 GCF_036898095.1 Palaemon carinicauda | reverse complement strand
AAATAAATGATATAAGATTAAAAAAAACATTAACGACATTAAAACAGATATTTTATACATAAACTATAAAAGGATTATACAAGTAGACGAAGCTGATAAAGTTATGGTGTAAGAATTGCTCATAGAAATAGTAATGGAATCTCTCCTGGGGCAAAGAAAAAGAAGCATATAAATCCAAAGAGAGAGAGAGAGAGAGAGAGAGAGAGAGAGAGAGAGAGAGAGAGAGAGAGAGAGAGAGAGAGAGAGAGAGAGAGAGAGAGAGAGAGAGAGAGATAGGTCAGTTGTAACAACAAAAGAGGAAGAAAGGCAACGTTGGATGGAACACTTTAGTGAGATAATGAATAGGAGATATAGAGGGAATAATTTGATTGATATACCTGAAGCTGATGAAGACCTTGATGTGCCCATGAATGAATTCAGTGTTTGAATTCGTAGCTATCCTAAAAACCCCCAAGAGATGGAAAGCCCCGGGATATGATGGAAAAACTGCCGAGATGATTTTGGCAGAAAATGAATTGACTCCCAGAATACTTACAAGATTATTTTGTGGCATGAAGAGGCAAAACCTGATGAATGGGTGTTAAGAGTGTTGGTGAGAACAGCAAATAATAAGACCCGACTGATTGCAATAATTACAGAGGCATAACCCTTATGTCAGTTGTCATGAAAATATATAGTATGCTTATTCTAAAGACTGGAGAGAAAGGTTGATGAAAAACTGAGAGATGAAAAACAGAGATGATGAGAACGGAATATGCAATGGAAGATGAAATAACATTGAAAGGAGAAAGGATTAATGAGGTGGAATCATTTAGTTATTCAGGAACTATGATTTCTAACACAGGATCTTTAGAATTGAAATTTAATGAAAGATTGATAAAAGCAACTCAGACAATGACTAAGTTAAGTAAAATCACATTTTCTGAAATTACATATAGAAATAGGGCTTTATAACAGTTTAGTGAGATCGGTGTTACTGTATGGACATGAGTTGTGGTATGGTAATGAAACAATCTCCAATAGATAGAGGGGATTTGAGAACAAAGCTCTCTGAAGAATATTGGGAGTTTAATGGCAGGACATAATTAGAAATGAAACTATAAGAGAGATTACTCGAGTGTTATATCTGGATGAGATCATGGTGAGGGGTAGATGGAGATGGTTTGGGTATGCTTTTCGCACTCCCCAAGAGAGATTAGTTCACCAAACTTTTAACTAGGCTCCATAAGGCCCTAGAAGAGTTGGAAGGCCCAGACCTACACGGCTGAGGACTATGAAGCATGAAGTAGGAGATAATGAATCAAGTATTATTATTATTATTATTATTATTATTATTATTATTAGGCTACAACCCTAGTTGGAAAAGCAGGATGCTATATAGGCCCAAGGGCCCCAACGTGGAAAAATAGCCCAATGAGGAAAATAGATAAATATATAAACTGCATGGGAGGCAATGAATAATTGATACAAAATATCTTAAGGTCGGTAACAATGTTGAAATAGATATTTCATTTATACACTATAAAGAGAGACTTATGTCAGGATGTTCAACATAAAAAAAATGCTGGAAGTTTGAACTTTTGAACTTCTACTGATTCAACTATCCAATTAGCAAGATCATTCCCCAACCAGGTCACAGCTGGAATAAAACTTCTAGAGTGCTGTGTAGTATTGAGCCTCATGATAGAGAAGGCCTGGCAAGTAGAATTAACTGCATGCCTAGTAATACGAACAGGAGGGTACTCTCCAAGAAGATTTGAATGTAAAGGATGATCAGAATTAAGAAAAATCTTATGCAACATGCATAACCAACTAATTGAACGACGGTGCCAGAGATTAATAATTTAGATCAGAAGAACACTACTCGAAGCTAGGTAAAATGAAAGAATTTAAAGCACTTCTTCAGAATATATTGATCACCGAAAATATTAAAAGAGTTTCTGAGTATTAAAGCTTTCAAGAAGAAATGGACGAGTTTCCTGTTGTTTTAGTGCTTCGATAACGTGGATTTAACTATGAATACAAAATACGGCGCATGAAGCTCTAGATACCTTAAAGTAAGGTAAAGTAAATTAAGTTAAATAGGAGCCGAACATTCATAAAATCTATGGAATGAAGACTACTTCAAATCAGGGATTTTTGAATGTTTCGCCACATCCTACGACGCTTCTTGTTTATAAAGTTTTTTTTTTTTTTTTTGTAATTAGAAAGCGAAAACTTTGAACATAATATCAGACAATGTCAAATAAATTTTCAAAAAGTAATTGAGTTTCACATATACCTATTATTCTCCATCCATGATAATGTTGTTGATAAACATTTAGGCCTTTAGTGTGTTTGTTTGGCCGCACATCACCTGTCATTTACGTTAGTGTCATATGTCGGTTTTGGATCATATGAGCAATTACGAATTAAAATAATTCAATATAATTTCAATGTATTTTTTAAAACAAATTTATACAATCTTGAACAACTTAATCTTAGATATTATCCTTAGAAACCCCCTTTGTTTACAGTCGCCATTTTATCCTGGCTATCCCGTATGACTTTGTATCGACCTGATTAATCCGGTAAGTAAAATAGAGAAGCCGCCTTCAAAGGTGAACTCTTGCTTTGAACACATTGCTTTGAGAGACGAGCTCAAAGAAAAGCCATCACTCAAAGAAATAACTGAACGCTTGTTCGAATATGTCTAAGTTTAGAAATAATAAAATTCGCCCATTTCACCTACTTCGCCTCCGAAATAATTCCCCCCCAAAATTTGAAAACAAATCTCTTCGTATTAAATTACCGTCTAGTTCTTAGCAATTCTCTTTTGAGTATTTTAAAGATGCTTATTATATCAATGTAATTCAGTGGATTTTGCACCGAATCACGTCGTTTTATGTGAAATTACATGAAATCTTTTCATGAAAGGGGCGGGGCTTAAGCGCATCACTTCCACTTCGGACGCCTCCTCAGGTAGCGTTTCAGACGCATCTCGGTGCTGACATGAAATATTTATGTATACTTATATTTCTGAGACGTTTCATGTATGAAATGTCACGGGTTGAATGCTAAATGCTAGTCAGGGTCATCATTCCATATCATAGAACCAGAATTAGTTAGGAAATATGGTTTGTAGAGAGAATTTAAATAGAATTTCACGTGTCATTTCCCCCTGAAGTCTAAAAAGCTCCTCCCACAATTTGGAATTTATTGCAATTTATATCATTTGAATCTTTTTCGAAATAAAACCATCATAAATACATTGTTTATAAGCCTATAGAATAAATTTATTTCCAATAAATCCCCCGTTTATTTGAGGTTCACTCGTAAATAAAATCTACTTCGTTTTGTAAATTATGGATAAATATTTATTTGGAATGTAACTACAATATCGATGATTATTTTTAAAATGCCAAACCTATAAAATATTTTTGATCTAATATAGTGATAATAGATCGTTGGTTCTATCTTATACAATAGATCGTATCGTAGTTGCTGGAAAATGGCCATAGTAAGACATGACAATTATAATAGCGTACCTTATTTCACATTTGCTATGAATGATTTGTTTATATTTTCATATATAAACTTATTATTTATTTATTTCTTTATTTATACCCGAAATCATAGATACTGCAATGTCTGTTGGATAGGTACCCAAAGTTAGGTTAGGTAGGACCTAAGACCCAGGTTAGGTTAGGTAAGAATACACAATGGACCCAACACATACAAACTATATATATATATATATATATATTTGTATATTTTTTTTTTTGGGGGGGGGCCCTCAGGCCATGTCGTCCTAATGGAAGGGTTCCTATAGGTAGCCTTCTAAGGGAGATTTGCTACAGTGATACTCCCAGCGAATTAAACCCAAGTTCCCCAGGATTCTAACTCTTGGCGTGAGTATCCAATAAAGGATATCACATAATATCAGGGTACGTACTCTAGATACGACACATAGCAATCTTGCCCCCGAATAGATTTTAAATCTTTGATGTAAGGAGGAAGAGCGGCAAAAGAAGGGGGTGCTGTTCTAGGTACCCGGTGGACCTCCTTCCCTACTAGTACTGCAACGCCATTCCTTTTCTTGTAGTCCTCTAAGCGTGTTGTGCTCCCTGTTAATCCGGTGTTTTGTTACAAGTTTTGGAATTTTTATCATGCAATCTCCAGCATCTTCATCTTCTGGAAAGTTGAGTATTAATTCTTTACTGTGTATAATTTTAGTCTCCCTTTTCACAGTTAAATTCCAATAATTCAAGTGTGTTTGGGCGAGTGTTGCCGGGAACCGTAGGCAGCCATTTTACGACTGTAGCTCGTTACAATTGCATTCTCTTTAGTCAGTAGGGCGACATCTCCCGGTATTTAGCAATCATGTTAGCTATTTAGGCAAATTATACAAGTATTGATTTTGCATACATGAGTATTATTCCTCTTCCTATTATGTGGCTTTACTCATCGTATGCGGCGGGAAGCCCGGTGGTACCAACTACCTTGGCAGGGGCTCCTACCAGAGCTAGGCTACTCTTGCTCATATATACGTTAGTAAAGTAATTCCCCATGTTTACCTGCACCCTATCGTTCCTTCTCGAGAGAGTTTACATTCTCTAGAATCTATAGCCTAGATAAGTTACGATATTAAACCCTTCCTCCCTCCCCGAGTGTCGCCGCTGTTATAAGCGGCAACCACTGTCTCTCTTCATCGCCGTCGAGTAGAACAAAGTTCTTTCAGCCTCCGGCTTTGATTTACGTAGTGACTAACTCAGGGTGCCCTTGTCTTGCACTATAAGACTCTCTATCCTTCCCCTTCTGTCCTTTAGTGACGTCATAGCCGTCACAAACTTCTTTCACCGGTATTCAGACAGTCATCCCGGCTTGCTAGGGTGACTGCGTTACCAGCTGGCACCCTGCCGGTAGCAGTTTGTTCAGCCATTTCTGCCACCTTCCCCCTTACTCCCTTCCTTCACAGGAAGTGGATAATATTGGGGGGAAGATTGAGACGGCTCCTGACAGTTGCCGGTGGAAACCTAACATAATTTGGGAAGTCCTCAGCTTTCCCTTGAGCTACCATCCACATTCATTGCTGCTGACGTCATAGCCAGCGACTGGCCTTTTGTGGATGGGTGGAAGTCTGAATCTGATAGATTCTTTCCTCTTCCATGGGAACTTTCATTCTGGCAAGGAGACAGTAGGCGGTCTGATAGTCCTCCTACACTTTTAACTGTTATGTTTATTCATAATAATAGGAAACTCTCCTTCCCTAACGCTTTTTCTCTCTCTATCAGTTAGTACCGCCAGGTACTAACTTAACACCAGCAATGCCGCCAGCAAAACTGCTGTGTACAACTATACAGTAGTACACATGTTTTCTAACATACTCTGTGTTTCCTATCTCAGACAATTGTTGGCACCATGATATTATGCTGAGGTTGAATACTCCCTCAACACCCAGATGGTTTTCCTCGATCATCAGGGACATAAAATACCCGACCGGTATTAATATATAATACAGGTGGATAATGTTAGCATAAGACATTTACTAACTCTAACTCTAGTTTCTAGAGTTTTTCTACCTTGTATTCTCCCTATCAGGGCAACTGAATATTAATACTGACGGAGGTCTCAGCAATGGCCTCGGAGAAGAAACACAGATATGTGTTTTTTCTACTTCCTTTCAAGCTTACTATCCTAAGCTACCATAGACAATAGTGATTATTATTGTTAATAAAAATTGTATGCTTTTATATCACTGATATAAAAAAATATCAATACTCATTTGGCCCTTTTTCCTTTACAGGAGGAGCCGATGGAGAAGTGCACAGCGTTGTTCTGCAACCACAAAGGTAAAGACTTTTGTGATCACACGAAGTGCAGGACTCATGCTCTCTGCTGCATTGTGTCGGGAGTCTTGAGGTATTGGGATCCGAAGGGTTCCCCCACTTGCTCAACCCTGCTGGCCAACGGCTTCTGAGAAGCCCCCCTAGTCACCATAGAGACTAGGGATACAGCGAGGGAGACCCTTCGCAAATGGGTAAGAGGGTTCCAGAAGAACTCTCCAGGACCATACTTACCCAATGACTCCCTAAGGTGCCTATTGTTCCCCGAGGCTCTGCCGAGTGCGGTGGTCCCCCAGGAACAGGTCTGGCCCCCCTTCATACAACTGAGGCTCGACTCGGACATCGATAAGGCACTGAAAGGCATGGACATCCACCAAGAGAGGATGTCAGAAGTGTCCACTGACACTGAACGGGACCTACTGCAAGGAGGCCCTGAAGAAAACGTGGAACCTCCACAAGCGGAGGAAGAAGGATCCGTTTCAACGGCAACAGAAGACCCTCAGTTTGCCATGACGGCATACTAAATTATGCCGCCAACATCTTCGGCCCCAATTCCACAACCAGTTGCACAAGTCAACAAAAATGAAGAGATCCTAACATCGATTCAACGAATGATGGAATTGTTCCAAAGGGAACAAGGGACGATGCGGGAATCGCAGATACTGTTGCAAGAGAGGGTGGACCGCCCTGGATCCACCAAGGGCACTGCTAAGAAGCCCCTTAGAGTGTCGGATCTCCCTCACTGCTCCGAAACTAATCCCTGGAGGTATGCGGAGCATATGCCCATGATGAATGGGAAACTTCGTCTCTGAGAAGTTGGGGGCCAGGCTGATTGAAGACCTTGAGTTCTGGCCTAACTTTTCGGCCTACCCAGAGTGCTACGTGAGACTGCGGGATGAAAATGCAGCCCGAGAGGAAACGGTACCCAAAGAGGTCACTGTTTTTTAACATGACAAAGCGCAAGCCATCCTCCTGAAAGCCTTCAAAGGAGCCGGGTACACCAACTCCAAAGTCTCAGCACTGAGCAAGAAACATCCCACCTTTCTTGCCCCTTCCTCCATCTCTTTCCCCTTTTTGGAGAAAGCACTAGACTTTGCCGTTAAGGCAGTCGACGAGGGCAATCCCTGCCCAACCCTAGAGGATTGCAACCTTCCAAAGTTGCCAGACCATCTTCTGAGGAAGGAACAGGAGTCGAAAGAGAGACTTGCGGCTTCCCTTTCTCATCAGAACTGTCTGGAAATGAGTGCAGGTCAACATAATGCCACAGAAATGTTCATCTTCCTGGGTAAGTCTCTCATGGGTACCCTTGTGAAAGACTTATATGCTTTCCTCAGAATGAGGAGAGCCTGCAGAGAGTTTGTTTTGGCCTCAGCGACCATAAGACACGAATCAAGGAAGCTGATTACCTCGAGCATCTGGAGTAAAGACCTTTTCCCACAGGAACTGGTCCAAGAGATCATAGCCAGAGAACAGGAACCTCTTCCAAAAGTGGGGCATGAACTCGAAGAGGAAATCTTCCTCAGACGGAGGTCCCCAGCCTAAGAATAAAAAGACAAGGAGACCACATAGACCTGCACAACTCCCTGCCGTGACCATGACCACGATGCCTCAGACCACCTTCCAGATGGTCCCTCAACAACTGGTAGCACAGTCGCCAGTTTTGAACCCTAACTTTGAGAGGCAGTCGACTTCCTTTCGCCCCAGTCAGAAAGGAAAAGGTCCTAAGAGAAGTTTTCCTGGAAGTAACTTCTCTCGTGGCCAAGGAGGACGTGGTCGAGGAAACAAATCCGCAGGACCCCCCAAGCAATGAGGGGTTCCAGGTAGGGGGCAGACTGCATCACTTTCGGGATCGCTGGACCTTCAATCCCTGGGCCCACAGCCTAATCACAAATGGACTCGGGTGGAAATGGAGCAGTACTCCACCCCGTTTTCCAGAATTCTTCCAACATTCCACCCCCTTGTTGGAAGAATATACCTCAGAACTCTTGAACAAGAAGGTAATAAGAAAAGCGAAGCCCATCAAGTTCCAGGGAAAGCTGATTTGTGTTCCCAAGAAAGACTCGGACAAACTCAGAGTCATTCTAGACTTGTCTCCTCTCAACAAGTTCATCGAGAACAATAAGTTCTGGATGCTTACTTTGCAACACATAAGGACCCCTCTGCCAGAAGGGGCGTACACGGTCTCAATAGACCTAGAAGATGCTTACTGGCATCTTCCAGTGAGTCGCCTTTTCTCCTCCTACCTAGGATTCAAACTACAGAAGAAGTTTGTCTTCAGAGCAATGCCCTTTGGACTGAACACAGCCCCAAGGATATTCACCAAGCTAGCAGAAACAATCGTCCAGCAGCTACTCTCCGAAGGAGTTCAAGTGGTAGCATATCTAGACAATTTGTTGGTATGGGCAGCATCCAAGACTACTTGTCTGCAAGCAGCCAACAAGGTGATCCAGTTCCTGGAACACCTGGGCTTCAAGATCAATCGCAAGAAGTCTCGTCCCTCTCCAGCTCAACAGTTCCAATGGCTAGGAATCCAATGGGACTTAAAGTCGCACCACCTCTACATTCTACCCAAGAAGAGGAGACAGATACTGTAGTGCGATCTGTCAGGAGACTAATCCGTCACAAGAGGATTTCAAGACGCCAACAGGAAAGAGTATTGGGCTCTCCAGTTTGCAGCAGTGACAGAGCCTGTACTAAAATCACGTTTGAAAGATGCGTCAGGAGTCTGGAGGAAATACGCATCAAATGCTCGAAGAGATCAATTTAGGTTGACCCCGACCTTGTTGCGCACGCAGTTAAGGCCGTGGTCAACAGCCAAGAGCAGGGCACGGACAATTTACCTGCAACCAACACAACCATCAGTGGGGATGTATGTTTGATGACGGCCATGCCTCATAACTTCCTTGTTTTTAACATTATCGCTAAGAATACAGCAGTCTAAAAGGGGTCGCACATATCATTTGCTCCCCATTAGGTAAGGACATGGCTTGTAGGTTAAGTTAGGTTGGAAAGTTTAGGTTAGGTGTTCTTGGGCGAGAGGTCTTGCCTGGCCCATAATGTTTTCACTACACAATCTACTCAAACAGCCACATGCGAACATCCTCCACAAAGCTGTAGCTTTGCTACGACTTCCCGCCTTAAGACTATCCAGCACCTCCTCACTCAGGGAGGATTTTCGTAACAGGTTGCAAAGAGGGTGTCTGGATACCTGTGAAGGTCTTCAGCTTCTGTCTACCAGTCCAAGTGGACTGTCTCTTGTGGTTGGTGTCGTTGAAGGGTATCTCTTCCCTCGATACCACTATCCCAACAATAGCGGAGTTCCTTGTTTACCTTCGAGAGGAAATCTCCTCTCGGTTTTGGCAATCAGTTATGCATGTTGCATAAGATTTTTTATAATCCTAACCATCCTTTACATTCAGATCTTCCCAGACAGTACCACTCTGTTCATAATACTAGGCAAAAGGCTCAGTACTACACAGTAGTCTAGAAGTTTTATTCCAGCTATGACCAAGTTGTGGAGTGATCTTCCTAATCGGATAATTGAATCGGTAGAACTTCAAAAGTTCAAACTTGCAGCAAATGTTTTTATGTTGAACAGGAAGACATAAGTCTCTTTTTATAGTTTCTATGTGAAAGATCTGTTTTTCAATATTTAACTTAGCCGGTGATTATAATAGCTGCAACTCTGTTGCTCGACAGAAAACTCTAAGGTAAAATTCGCCAGCGATCGCTACACAGGTTGCGGGTGTGCCCAGCAGCGCCATCTGTCGTCCAGATACCCAGTACTCAATGTAAACAAAGAACTCAATTTTCTCTCTGTCGTGCTACCGACAAGACGTGCTTATTCGCTGTTGCTAAACTGGATTTGTTTTCACAACTAGTTTTGAGCTTTCGCTGTGCAGGCTTTCTCTTCGCAATTCCTTGAACTCTTTTTGATTACGGATTCTTTGTTGATGACTTTTTGATAGTTTTTGAATTCCCCTTTGACCAATTCAAAATGGCTGACCCTTCACAAGTCCCAAAATTTAGGAAGTGCAATGCTAGGGACTGTTCAAGGCGTCTTCCGAAGGCCTCTATCGACCCTCACACTGTTTGTTCCAATTGTCGGGATAAAACCTGTCAATTGGAAGATCGATGTGAGGAGTGCGTTGGGCTTTCGGAATTCGATTTTATCGAATTCCAAAAGTATACACGTAGGCTAGAGAGATATAGAGTTAGGAGAAGTTCCTCTCGTTCTATTGACATTTCCTCTCCTCATGCCCCACAACCTATTCCTTCCCCTGTAGTGGTTGCTCCTAATCCCCCTTCTGGCACTCAGGAACCTTCGATGGCTGATATGATGCGTGCCATCCAAGCTCTGGGTGAGAGAGTTGAGTCCCTGGCTAGTGACCGTAATCAGCTCATGGCAGATTTGAAGGAGCTGAAGTGTAAAAGTGCAGTGGGAAGTGTTAAAGTGAGTGATAGTGTTGTGGATAGTGTTGCGCTTGAGGGTTCGTCTGTTCGTGCCTGTCGTCCTCCTAGTCCGGGACCTCTTGCAAGCTCCCAAGTCCAGGGGAGAAGCAATGTCGTACGCCAAATGGGTTCGAGAGGCTTTAATCAGCGAACAGACGTTCCCTCCGTGGTATCGGGCGTATCTAACCAAGATCGCCCCTGCCTAACAAAGACGAGAGAGCCCATTTATACCTCGTCTTCGGAAGGTGTTTCTCGCAAGAAACCATGGACCAAGGTCTCACGACCGTTAAAGCGCAAGTCGGTCCCTTCCGCGCAAGTCCAACGGCCCAGCTGTAGCCAATGGGTCAGTTCGGACTCGCTGCAGTCATCCGATGACTGCTCACCTCCTAAGAGAGGCAAAGCGGTACCGCTTCAGACAGTTACACCGTCTGTCGCCGCACCTGCTCCTGTAGACCCTAAGTGGTCTTTACTGCAAGACATGCAGTCTCAACTAACGTCGCTTATGCAGGACTTTCGTGCGGAGAAGGTTGCTGCCGCACCAGCTAGTGCAGCTCCTTGCCTACAACCACCCACACGCTCGGTTGTGCGTCCTGGGGACGCTGAGGTAACCTTCTCACGCACTCCAGTTGAGAGAGTTCCGCCACCCATGCGTTCCAGTGTGATCTGCCAGCCGCATGTTGACGTTCAGCGACGCACGGAGGTATCCGTTGACGTTCGTGAGGTTCAACAACCGTCAGAGTTGTTTTGTTTTGACGCGGTGCGTCAACCTCCGCAACCCAGTGTGGTTGCCACTGCTCACCCACATCAGTCTAGACAGTCTGGAGTAGACGCTGTGCGTCCCCGCGCTGCTATGGTTGTTGCCAGCTCACAGACTGGGCAACAGTTCCATGACGTTGCGTCCGGCTCAGTCACGCATGCACCCGTGCGACTGGACTCAGCTAACCAGCCGTTACCCACTACGTTGCCGCTTCCTCCTCAATACTCGGATGAGGGACTTTCTGATGATGATGGTGCTGCACACGTAGATGAACCGCATTCAGAACTGGACGAGCCTAAGTCTACGCAACCCTCTTTGGACTTTAGGAAAGTTTTGGCCCTGTTCAAAGAGATGTTTCCGGACCAGTTTGTGTCTGTGGCTCCGCGCTCTCCTCCGTCAGAGTTTGTGTTAGGCATGCCGTCAACCACTCCTGCCTTTACTAGACTCGTCCTCGCACGCTCGTCCAAGAGAGCTTTACGAGTGATAGGAGAATGGCTGCAGTTCAAAAAGAGTTTAGGGAAGACAGCCTTTATGTTTCCCCCTGCTAGACTCTCTTCTAGATCGAGCGTCTGGTATGCCACGGGAGAAGTTCTCGGCTTGGGAGTTCCTGCCTCTGCCCAGGGCGACTTCTCAAGTCTTGTAGACTCTCCCCGCCGCCTAGCCATGAGACGCTCAAAGATATGTTGGTCATCTTCGGACCTGGACCACCTTTTGAAAGGTATATTTAGAGCCTTTGAGGTTTTTAACTTTTTAGACTGGTGTCTAGGAGCTCTAAGCAGAAAGATCTCTCCGACAGAGAAGGAGACTTCCTTGCTCATCATGTCCTGCATGGACAAGGCCGTACGTGATGGGTCTAATGAGCTTGGTGCTTCTTTTGTGTCCGGAGTCCTTAAGAAGCGTGAGAACCTATGCTCATTCCTTTCAGCTGGAGTAACACCATGCCAGAGATCCGAACTTCTGTTTGCTCCTCTTTCCAAGTGCCTTTTTCCAGAGGACCTGATTAAGGAGATTGCCGCTTCTTTGATACAGAAGGATACTCACGATCTTGTTGCGTCCTCTGCTCGCAAAGCCACCCCTTTGCCTACCTTGTCAGCTAGACCAAGGATGGACACTCCAGCGTCCCGTTTTATTCCGCCCTTTCGTGGCAGAGCCTCCAGCAGAGGAGGTGCTCTTGCCGAAGGGAGACGTGGAAAGAAGAAAGGAACCAAGTCCTTTAAGGGCAGAGTCTGACTGCCAGCTTCTTCAGACAGCAGTGGGAGCCAGACTCAAGAACTTCTGGCAGACCTGGGAAAAGAGAGGCGCAGATGCACAATCTGTGAAGTTGCTCAGAGAGGGGTACAAGATCCCGTTTGTACGAAAACCCCCTCTAGCAACGTCTCCCATCGATCTCTCTCCCAGGTACAGAGAGGAAGACAAGAGACGAGCATTGAAACAGGAAGTGTCTCTCTTACTAGAGAAGGGAGCGGTAGTCAAAGTCCTGGACCATCAAACCCCGGGATTCTACAACCGTCTCTTCTTGGTGTCAAAGAAGACAGGAGGGTGGAGGCCGGTGCTAGACGTCAGTGCGCTGAATGTCTTTGTCACAAAGCAGACGTTCTCAATGGAGACCACAAAGTCGGTTCTAGCAGCGGTCAGAAGGGAAGACTGGATGGTCTCGTTAGACCTAAGGGACGCCTACTTCCACGTCCCCATCCACCCGGACTCCCAACCTTTTCTGAGATTCGTTTTCGAAAAGGTTGTCTACCAGTTTCAAGCCCTGTGCTTTGGCCTAAGCACAGCTCCTCTTGTGTTTACGAGGCTGATGAGGAATGTAGCCAAATTCCTTCATTTAGCGGACATCCGAGCCTCCCTCTATTTGGACGACTGGCTTCTCAGAGCTTCTTCCAGTCGTCGCTGTCTGAAGGATCTAAAGTGGACTCTAGATCTGACCAAGGAATTGGGTCTCCTTGTCAATATGGAAAAGTCACAAGTGGTCCCATCCCAAACTATTGTATATTTAGGGATGGAAATTCACAGTCTAGCTTTTCGGGCTTTTCCGTCGGCCCCCAGAACAAGCCAAGCCCAGTTATGCATCCAGAACATGCTGAAGAAGGAACGATGTTCAGTCAGGAAGTGGATGAGTCTGATAGGGACGCTATCATCCCTGGAACAGTTCGTGTCATTAGGAAGACTACACCTCCGTCCTCTTCAATATCACCTAGCATTTCACTGGAAAAAGGACAAGACGCTAGAAGCGGTCTTGATCCCCATTTCCGAGAAGATGAAGTCTTGCCTGACATGGTGGAAGGACAGTATCAGCCTCAGAGAGGGTCTGCCCCTGGCTGTTCAGACTCCCAACCACGTTCTCTTCTCGGACGCATCGGACGTAGGCTGGGGCGCGACATTAGACGGTCGGGAATGTTCGGGAATATGGAACTCGAGTCAAAGGACAATGCATATCAACTGCAAGGAGCTACTGGCAGTACATCTGGCCTTGAAAAGCTTCAAGTCTCTCCTTCAAGGCAAAGTGGTGGAGGTGAACTCGGACAACACCACGGCTTTGGCGTACATCTCCAAGCAAGGAGGGACCCACTCACTGACGTTGTACGAGATCGCAAGGGACCTCCTCACCTGGTCAAAAGGTCTAAACATTTCGCTAGTAACGAGGTTCATCCAAGGCAACTTGAATGTCATGGCAGATTGTCTCAGTCGGAAGGGACAAATCATTCCAACAGAATGGACCCTCCACAAGGATGTATGCAAGAGACTTTGGGCCACCTGGGGCTAGCCAACCATAGATCTCTTCGCAACCTCGATGACCAAGAGGCTCCCAATATATTGCTCACCAATCCCGGACCCAGCAGCAGTTCATATAGATGCCTTTCTCCTAGATTGGTCACATCTAGACCTATATGCATTCCCTCCGTTCAAGATTGTCAACAAGGTACTGCAGAAGTTCGCCTCTCACGAAGGGACAAGGTTGACGCTAGTTGCTCCCCTCTGGCCCGCGAGAGAATGGTTCACCGAGGTACTTCGATGGCTAGTAGACGTTCCCAGAACTCTTCCTCTAAGGGTGGACCTTCTACGTCAGCCACACGTAAAGAAGGTACACCAAGGCCTCAACGCTCTTCGTCTGACTGCCTTCAGACTATCGAAAGACTCTCGAGAGCTAGAGGCTTTTCGAAGGAGGCAGCCAGAGCGATTGCTAGAGCAAGGAGAACATCCACCCTTAGAGTCTACCAATCGAAGTGGGAAGTCTTCCGAAACTGGTGCAAGTCAGTATCTGTATCCTCGACCAGTACCTCTGTAACTCAAATAGCTGACTTCCTTTTATACCTGAGGAAAGAACGATCTCTTTCAGCTCCCACTATCAAGGGTTACAGAAGCATGTTGGCATCAGTCTTCCGTCACAGAGGCTTAGATCTTTCCAACAATAAAGATCTACAGGACCTCCTTAAGTCTTTTGAGACCACGAAGGAGCGTCGTTTGGTTACACCTGGTTGGAATTTAGACGTGGTACTAAGATTCCTCATGTCAGACAGGTTCGAGCCGCTACAATCAGCCTCCCTAAAAGATCTCACCTTAAAGACTCTTTTCCTGGTATGCTTAGCCACAGCTAAAAGAGTCAGTGAGATTCATGCCTTCAGCAAGAACATCGGATTTTCATCTGAAACGGCTACATGTTCTCTACAACTTGGTTTTCTAGCCAAAAACGAGCTGCCTTCTCGACCTTGGCCGAAATCGTTCGATATTCCAAGCTTATCGAATATGGTTGGAAATGAACTAGAAAGAGTCTTATGCCCTGTGAGAGCTCTTAAGTTCTATTTAAAACGAACTAAACCTTTACGAGGCCTGTCTGAAGCTTTATGGTGTTCAGTTAAGAAACCATCTTTGCCTATGTCAAAGAATGCTTTATCCTATTTTATCAGACTGTTAATACGAGAAGCTCATTCCCATCTGAGTGAGGAAGACCAAGCTTTGCTGAAGGTAAGGACACACGAAGTTAGAGCTGTCGCAACTTCCGTGGCCTTTAAACAAAATAGATCTCTGCGAAGTATAATGGACGCAACCTATTGGAGAAGCAAGTCAGTGTTCGCGTCTTTTTATCTTAAGGATGTCCAGTCTCTTTACGAGGACTGCTACACTCTGGGACCATTCGTAGCAGCGAGTGCAGTAGTGGGTGAGGGCTCAACCACTACAATTCCCTAATTCCATAACCTTTTTAATCTTTCTCTTGAAATGTTTTTATTGTTGTTTTTGGGTTGTCCGGAAGGCTAAGAAGCCTTTCGCATCCTGGTTGATTTGGCGGGTGGTCAAAGTCATTTCTTGAGAAGCGCCTAGATTAGGGGTTTTGATGAGGTCCTGTTTTATGGGTTGCAACCCTTGATACTTCAGATCCTAGGGGTCGATCAGCATCCTAAGAGGATCGCGAGGCTCCGTAAGGAAGACGTACTTAAAAAGGCAGAGTAATTGTTCAAGTCGACTTCCTTACCAGGTACCTATTTATTTTTTTTTTGTTATATTGATAAATTCTAAAATGAAATAAAAATTCTTAGCTCATAATAATGTAAACATATTTTGCTGGTCTCTACCCACCCCCCTGGGTGTGAATCAGCTATTATAATCACCGGCTAAGTTAAATATTGAAAAATGTTATTTTGATAATAAAATAAATTTTTGAATATACTTACCCGGTGATTATAAATTAAAGGACCCTCCCTTCCTCCCCAATAGAGACGCAGTGGAACGAGGAGAAAATTGAGTTCTTTGTCTACATTGAGTACTGGGTATCTGGATGACAGATGGCGCTGTTGGGCACACCCGCAACCTGTGTAGCGATCGCTGGCGAATTTTACCTTAGAGTTTTCTGTCGAGCAACAGAGTTGCAGCTATTATAATCACCGGGTAAGTATATTCAAAAATTTATTTTATTATCAAAATAACATTTTAATGTTTTTATTCTTCTTAAAATACTTTATTTTAATAGGTAATTACTTTTCATATAGTTTATTTATTTCCTTATTTCCTTTCCTCATGGTGCTATTTTCCCTGTTGGAGCCCTTGGGCTTAAAGCATCCTGCTTTTCCAACTAGGGTTGTAGCTTTGCTAGTAATAATGATGATAATAATAACATACTACTGCTCAGCCTTGAGCCTCGCCTTTAAACTGAAAGGAGTCGATATTTCGGTGCTACTATAGTGTGATTCCTACCACCAGGATTGTACTATAGTGTGATTCCTACCCTTTTTTGGGGGTATGAGGTGATTCCTACCAAAGGAGGATAGATAAAACATACTTCTTGACATTATTTTAATCTATTCTATTCTATAAAACATTCTGAAAATCCATAAAATGCTCTATTGGTTAGGTTAGGTGAAATGGTCATTTTGTTTACACTGTTTGCTTGATTAGTTGGTTTGGTATTGCTTAATTGAGGTGTTACTCTTGTAATAACACCTTGGAAGTGGAATATTACATTATTTGGTTGTTTGCTTAGTAGGAATCACCTTATAGTAGATTTGAATCCTCATATTGAGGTAAGAACAGAAAGTGAGGGTAGGAATACAGTCGGAAGTTAGACCCCCTCCATGGAACATGGTTTGCATCCTTCAGTCACTGAAGGGTGCTCCCTATGAACTCAGGATGCCTGAAAACCTTAAATCAATCAATCAATCCCTATGAACTATTACGCCAGGCAACAAATTGGCACCTCACTTTGAAGACGGTGTTCCTACTTCTCATGCCCTCGGTCAAGAGAGTAGCGAACTTCGTGTCCTTTCCTATGACATCGCCCATTCAAGGGGATGGGGGGAGGTAATTCTCAGCTTCTTCCCTGAGTTTATTAATAAGACTCCAAATCCAGGAGTAGCGGATCCTAGATTTGGGTCCTTCTGGATTGGAAGGCTTCGTTCTGTAATTGATGATCCAGATCAAATGTTAGTGTGTTCAGTAAGGAGTTTGAGGTATTACCTCAAAAAAACTTTTGCAGCCTACCCCCGAGTATTGCCATTCTCCGTCAGTATGGGGAAGGTGAAAAGGCTGATATTCTGTGACCAATACCACTTTAAAAATATAATGCACTTATGATTATTACAACAGTAAATATAGTACTTACCTTACTATTCTTGTCAGGAACATATTGGGTTCTCTTGATGGCGTGCAACCACTTGGCTTTTCTTCATCAGCATTTGGAAAGGAAAACACTCTCATTTTTAGTCCAGTTTGGTAATTTCCTTTGTAGTTTGATACACAGCACATAAAAGGTATTAGCCTGGATTCCAAAACCGTAATATTTTCTGGAATAGCAGTAGAAAACTGTGAAGAAATAGAGGGTGACCCCTTTACTCAACAGTCTATAGTAGCAGTGTGAAAGCATTACTTGTGTCACGTGGGTTCTTTCCTACCCTCCCCCACTAACCTGGCCTTCTTTCAAGATGGCCTTGGTTTTGGTAGCCTATTGGAATTGTCCCTGCCACGCGATCTGCTGGAATGGAGTTTGAGATCCGCTGAAGTTCGATAGTTTTCTTTTAGAGTCTGCAACCTCACAATCCTTGTGAGCTAAGGATGGGGGTTTTCGGGGAGCCTATAGGTCTACCTACTGAGTCATCAGTGGCCATTGCCTGGCCCTTCCTGGTCCTAACTTGGGTGGAGAGAGGGGCCTTGGGTGCTGATCTTATGTACAGTATATATGGTCAGTCTCTAAAGCATTGTGACTGTCCCTTGCCTCTGCCATTCATGATCTACCTTTTAAGCTCAATGGTATGTATTTGCAAAGGGGGCAAATCACAAATTTTCAATATTTAACTTAGCCGGTGATTATATAGCTGCAACTCTGTTGCTCGACAGACAACTCTACGGAAAAACTCGCCAGCGATCGCTACACAGGTTGCGGGTGTGCCCAACAGCGCCATCTGTCGACCAGATACCCAGTTCTCAATGTAAACAAAGACTCAATTTTCAATATTAAACTTACCCGATAATCATGTAGCTGTCAACTCCGTTGCCCGACAGAATTCTACGGGAGGGATACGCCAGCTATCACTATACTAGAAGGGGGGGGTGTACTCACCAGCGCCACCTGTGGCCAGGTACTGCAGTACTTCTTGTTGACACCACCTCAATTTTTTCCTCTGTCGTGCTTCCGGCAAGACGTTCTGGGATACGCTTATAATTTTTGGAGTATTGTTCACGGCTTTTGGTGAAGTATTTCTCTAAGATTTCGGCTTTCGCTATACTGGAAACTTCTCTATTAGCTTAGATTGCTTTTATTTGGTTTTGATTAATGGTTAACGATCTTTTTGCTTGATTTGGAATCCCCCTTGACTAGCTCTTTGATTCAAGATGTCTGACCTTTCACAAGCCCCACCCCATAGACGATGTAGGTCTTGTAATAGGCGTATTCCGAAGGCCTCGGTTGATCCTCACACCGCTTGTTCTGACTGTAGGGAAAGACCCTGTCAGTTGGAAGATCGATGTGAGGAATGCGCCGGACTTTCGGAACTTGAATTTGTTCGATTCCTTAAATATTCAACCAAGTTAGAGAGAGAGAGAGTTAGGAGCCTCAGCAATGGGAGCAGGAGTCTTTTGCCTTACTTCCTCCGCTTCCTCTTGCGGTTAAACCAGCGAGGCAACAACCTCTTGAGGTACGACAACCTCTTCCATCCATGAGCCAGCCACCTCAGCACTCGCTGCAGCGACCTCAACCCTCCTCAAGGCGAGAGCCTCAACTCCTTAGGCTAGCACCTCAGGAACCTCAACTCGCGAGACAGGAACTGCGTTCTGCGCAGCCGCTACCTCAACTCTCGCAGCTCACACCTCAGGAACCTCAACTCGTTCCTCAGGAACCTGCTACTGCGCATCCGCAACCCTTACAGCAAGCGCAACTCTTGAGACAAGAAACTCATGCTAGGAGTCAGCCACCTCAACCCATGCGCCTACCTTCCTCTACTCTTCTTGACCAGTCTTTGCAGCCTGAACCTCAGGTTTTAACTCAGCAACAGAGACTTGAGGATGAAACCACAAGTGTTTATGCACCCGCTTGTTCAGATTCTGCTGTTCAGCATACCGCTGTTACATTACCTCTCACTTCACTACACTCTGGTGATGAGGTTTCTGAGGAGGAAGCTGCGCACCTGGATCCCTCATCAGACGTGGAAGAACCCAAGTCTTCTCCTCTACCCATTGACTTTCGTAAGGTCCTGGCTCTTTTCAGAGAGGTATACCCGGACCATTTTGTTTCTGCTACCCCCCGCTCTCCTCCATCTGAGTTTTCGCTGGGCATGCAACCTGTTAAGTCAACCTATACTAAGCTCGTCTTTGCTAGGTCCTCTAAGAGAGCTTTAAGAATATTAGGGGAGTGGTTGCAGTCCAAACAGCAACTAGGGAAGACTTCCTTTATGTTCCCACCTACTAAGCTCACTTCTAAGGGCGGGCGTATGGTATGCCACAGGAGAGGAACCAGGCTTGGGAGTCCCTGCCTCTGCCCAGGCTGACTTCTCAAGTTTGGTCGACTCTCCTCGTAGATCAGCAATGAGGCGCTCTAAGGTTTGCTGGACCTTTTCCGATTTAGACCACTTCTTAAAGGGTGTATTTCGTGCCTTTGAGATTTTCAATTTTCTAGACTGGTGCCTGGGGGCCTTGAGCAAGAAGACCTCCCCTGCGGACAAGGACTCAGCCATGCTTTTAATGTCCTGCATGGATAAAGCAATTCGGGATGGGTCTGGCGAGCTTGCATCAATGTTTGTTTCAGGAGTTCTTAAGAAAAGGGAGCAACTTTGCACCTTTCTTTCTTCCAGCATCACACCTTGTCAAAGGTCTCAACTCCTTTTTGCTCCGCTTTCTAAGTTCTTGTTCCCCGAAGAGCTTATCAAGGATTTGTCTGCGGCCATGATTCAGAAGGACACTCATGATCTTGTGGCCTCTTCAGCTCGTAAGGCTAAGGTTGCTCCCTCAGTTCCCAGGACTTACCGCACCCCAGTGGCTGATACTCCTGCTACAAGGTTTATTCCGCCCTTTCGTGGCAGAGCCCCCAGCCGAGGAAGCTCCCGTCCAGACTCTTCCAGGAGCAGGTCTAGGAAAGGTCCCAAGACTTCAAAAGGCAAACACTGACTCTCCTCCTCTCCAGACAGCAGTAGGAGCCAGACTCAAGACCTTCTGGCAAGCTTGGGAAAGAAGAGGTGCAGACGCCCAGTCTGTCAGGTGGCTCAGGGAGGGTTACAGGATACCATTCTGCCGCAAACCCCCTCTTACCACTTCTCCCATCAACCTCTCTCCCAACTACAAGGAAAAGGACAAGAGGCTAGCGTTACACCAGGAGGTGTCGCTCCTGTTACAGAAGAAGGCAGTGGTTATAGTCCGGGACCATCAATCCCCGGGCTTCTACAACCGTCTCTTTCTGGTGGCCAAGAAGACAGGAGGTTGGAGACCGGTGCTGGACGTCAGCGCGCTCAATGCTTATGTCACCAAGCAGACGTTCACTATGGAGACGACGAAGTCGGTCCTAGCAGCGGTCAGGCAGGAGGACTGGATGGTCTCGTTGGATCTGAAAGACGCTTACTTTCACGTTCCTATTCATCCAGACTCCCAACCTTTCCTGAGATTCGTTTTTGGAAAGGTTGTGTACCAATTCCAAGCCCTGTGTTTTGGCCTAAGCACAGCTCCTATGGTGTTTACGCATCTGATGAGGAATATTGCAAAATTCCTCCACTTATCGGACATCAGAGCCTCCCTTTATTTAGACGACTGGCTGTTGAGAGCCTCCACGAGTCGTCGCTGTCTGGAGAGTCTCAACTGGACTTTGGACTTGATCAAGGAACTGGGTCTGTTAGTCAACTTAGAAAAGTCCCAGCTCATTCCCTCCCAATCCATAGTTTACCTGGGAATGGAGATTCGGAGTCAGGATTTTCGGGCTTTTCCATCGGCCCCAAGGATAAGCCAAGCCCTAGATTGCATCCTGAGCATGCTGAAGAGGAACAGTTGCTCGGTGAGACAGTGGATGAGTCTCACAGGGACCCTGTCATCGTTAGCCCTGTTCGTCGAGTTAGGGAGACTCCACCTCCGCCCTCTCCAATTCCATCTAGCAGCTCATTGGGACAAGGATTTGACGCTCGAAGCAGTCTCTATCCCTGTCACCAAAGAGATGAAGACCACTCTCTTGTGGTGGAAGACCAACCTCCTTCTCAAGGAGGGCCTATCGTTAGCGATTCAGACCCCCAATCTTCATCTCTTCTCGGATGCATCAGACTCGGGCTGGGGCGCGACCTTGAACGGACAGGAATGCTCGGGAACGTGGAACAGGGAACAGGAAACGCTCCACATCAACTGCAAGGAGCTACTGGCAGTTCATATGGCCCTAATGAACTTCAAGTCCCTCCTGCTAGGCAAGGTGGTGGAGGTGAACTCCGACAACACCACAGCCTTGGCTTACATCTCCAAGCAGGGAGGGACCCATTCGAGGAACCTGTACGAGATAGCAAGGGACCTCCTCATTTGGTCAAGAAGTCTAAACCTCACTCTAGTAACGAGGTTCATTCAGGGCAACATGAACGTCTCAGCAGATCGCCTAAGCAGAAAAGATCAAGTCATCCCCACGGAATGGACCCTTCACAAGAGCGTGTGCAACAGACTTTGGACCTTGTGGGGTCAGCCTACGATAGATCTGTTTGCCACCTCCATGACCAAGAGGCTTCCTTTGTACTGTTCCCCAGTTCCAGACCCAGCAGCAGTTCATGTGGATGCTTTTCTGCTGAATTGGTCCCATCTCGACCTTTACGCATTCCCACCGTTCAAGATCATCAACAGAGTCATTCAGAAGTTCGTCTCGCACGAAGGGACACGGCTGACGCTGGTTGCTCCCCTTTGGCCTGCAAGAGAATGGTTCACAGAGGTACTACAATGGCTGGTCGACGTCCCCAGGACTCTCCCTCTAAGAGTGGACCTTCTACGTCAACCTCACGTAGACAAGGTGCACCCAAACCTCCACGCTCTTCGTCTGACTGCCTTCAGACTGTCGAAAGATTCGCTAGAGCTAGAGGCTTTTCGAAGGAGGCAGCCAGTGCGATTGCCAGAGCAAGGAGGGTATCCACTCGTAGAGTCTACCAATCCAAGTGGGAAGTCTTCCGAAGCTGGTGTAGAGCCAATGCAGTTTCTTCTACCAATACCTCTGTAACCCAAATAGCTGACTTCCTATTACATCTAAGGAATGAGAGATCCCTTTCGGCTCCTACGATTAAAGGGTACAGAAGTATGTTGGCTTCAGTTCTCCGCCACAGAGGTTTGGACCTTTCTTCCAACAAGGACCTTCAAGACATCCTTAAGTCTTTTGAGACTTCTAAAGAACGTCGTTTACCCACTCCAGGCTGGAATCTAGACGTAGTCTTAAGGTTCCTTATGTCTCCTAGGTTCGAACCTCTCCAGTCAGCTTCCTTCAAGGACCTTACCCTCAAGACTCTTTTCCTCGTCTGCCTTGCAACAGCTAAAAGAGTCAGTGAGGTTCATGCCTTCAGCAAGAACATTGGGTTCACATCCGAATCTGCAACATGTTCTTTACAGCTCGGATTTTTAGCTAAGAATGAACTTCCTTCACGTCCTTGGCCTAGATCGTTTGAAATTCCTAGCCTTTCCAACATGGTGGGTAACGAGCTAGAAAGAGTTCTTTGCCCTGTCAGAGCTCTGAAATATTATCTTAATAGGTCAAAACCTATACGAGGACAGTCAGAAGCCTTATGGTGTGCAATCAAGAAACCTTCGATGCCCATGTCCAAAAACGGAGTTTCGTATTATATAAGGCTTCTGATTAGAGAAGCCCATTCTCACATGAAGGATGTAGACCTTGCTTTGCTGAAGGTAAGGACCCACGAAGTGAGAGCCGTAGCCACTTCGATGGCCTTTAATAAGAACCGTTCTCTGCAGAGCATTATGGATGCAACTTATTGGAGGAGCAAGTCAGTGTTTGCATCATTTTATCTTAAAGATGTCCAGTCTCTTTACGAGAACTGCTACACCCTGGGACCATTCGTAGCAGCGAGTGCAGTAGTAGGTGAGGGCTCAGCCACTACATTCCCTTAATCCCATAACCTTTTTTAACCTTTCTCTTGAATGCTTTTATTGTTGTTTTTTGGGTTGTTACGGTAGGCTAAGAAGCCTTCCGCATCCTTTTTTGATTTGGCGGGTGGTCAATTCATTCTTGAGAAGCGCCTGGGTTAGAGGTTGTGTAGAGGTCCTTTAGTATGGGTTGCAGCCCTGTATACTTTAGCACCTTAGAGTTGATTCAGCCTCCTAAGAGGAACGCTGCGCTCAGTAAGGAAGACGAACTTAATAAAGGCAGAGTAACGGTTCAAGTCGACTTCCTTACCAGGTACTTATTATTTCATTGTTATTCTGAAATAACTGATTATATGAAATACGGGATACTTAGCTATCCTTTAGTCATGTACACTGGTTTTCACCCACCCCCCTGGGTGTGAATCAGCTACATGATTATCGGGTAAGTTTAATATTGAAAAATGTTATTTTCATTAGTAAAATAAATTTTTGAATATACTTACCCGATAATCATGATTTAATTGACCCACCCTTCCTCCCCATAGAGAACCAGTGGACCGAGGAAAAATTGAGGTGGTGTCAACAAGAAGTACTGCAGTACCTGGCCACAGGTGGCGCTGGTGAGTACACCCCCCTTCTAGTATAGTGATAGCTGGCGTATCCCTCCCGTAGAATTCTGTCGGGCAACGGAGTTGACAGCTACATGATTATCGGGTAAGTATATTCAAAAATTTATTTTACTAATGAAAATAACATTTTTCTCTCTGTCGCCGTGTCGGCAAGACGTACTTTACTCGCTGTTGCTAAACTGGAGTTTTTCACATCTAATTGGTGAAGTACTATATTCTAGTTTTGAGCTTTCACTGTGCAGGGTTTTTCTTCACACAAATCCTTGAACTCTTTTTGATAACGGATTCTTTGTTGATGACTTTTTGATTGTTTTTTGGAATTTCCCTTGACCAATTCAAAATGGCTGACCCTTCACAAGTCCCCAAATTTAGGAAATGCAATGCTAGGGACTGTTCTAGGCGTCTTCCGAAGACTTCTATCGACCCTCACACTGTTTGTTCCAATTGTCGGGATAAAACCTGTCAATTGGAAGATCGGTGTGAGGAGTGCGTTGGCCTTTCGGAATTCGATTTTATCGAATTTCAAAAGTACACACATAGGCTAGAGAGAGATAGAGTTAGGAGAAGTTCTTCTCGTTCTATTGATATATCCTCTCCTCATGCCCCACAACCTATTCCTTCCCCTGTAGTGGTTGCTCCTAACCCCCCTCCTGGCACTCAGGAACCATCGATGGCTGATATGATGCGTGCCATCCAGGCTCTGGGTGAGAGAGTTGAGTCCCTTGCTAGTGACCGTAATCAGCTCATGGCGGATGTGAAGGAGCTTAAGTGCCAAAGTGCAGTGGGAAGTGCTAAAGTGCCAAGTGATAGTGTTGTGGACAGTGTTGCGCTTGAGGGTTCGTCTGTTCGTGCCTGTCGTCCTCCTAGTCCGGGACCTCTTGCAAGCTCCCAAGTCCAGGGGAGAAGCAATGTCGTACGACGCATGGGTTCGAGAGGCTTTGATCAGCGAACAGACGTTCCCTCCGTGGTATCGGGCGTATCTACCCAAGATCGCTCCTACCTAACTAAGACGAGAGAGCCCATTTATACCTCGTCTTCTGAAGGTGTTTCTCGCAAGAAACTTTGGACCAAGGTCTCGCGACCGTTAAAACGTAAATCGGTCCCTTCAGCACAAGTCCAACGGCCCGGTTGTAGCCACTGGGTCAGTTCGGACTCGTTGCCGTCATCCGATGACTGCTCACCGCCTAAGAGAGGCAAAGCGGTACCGCTTCAGACAGTAACACCGTCTGTCGCCGCACCTGCTCCCGTAGACCCTAAGTGGTCTCTACTGCAAGACATGCAGTCTAAACTTACGTCTCTGATGCAGGACTTTCGTGCGGAGAAGGTTGCTGCCGTACCAGCTAGTGCAGTACCTAGCCTACAACCCTCCACGCGATCGGTTGTGCGTCCTGTGGACGCTGAGGTAACCTTCTCACGCACACCAGTTGAGAGAGTTCCTCCACCCATGCGTTCCAGTTTGATCTGCCAGCCGCATGTTGACGTTAAGCGACGCACGGAGGTTGCCGTTGACGTTCTGGATGTTCAACAACCGTCAGAGTTGCTTTGTTTTGACGCGGTGCATCAACCTCCGCAACCCAGTGTGGTTTCCACTGCGCACCCACATCAGTCTAGACAGTCTGGAGTAGACGCTGTGCGTCCCCGCGCTACCATGGTTGTTGCCAGCTCACAGACTGGGCAGCAGTTCCATGACGTTGCGTCCGGCTCAGTCACACATGCACCAGTGCGACCGGACTCAGCGAACCAGCCGTTACCCACTCCGTTGCCGTTTCCTCATCAGTTGTCGGATGAGGAACTTTCTGATGATGATGTTGCTGCACATATAGATGAACCACAATCAGAATTGGACGAGCCTAAGTCTACTCAACCCTCTTTGGACTTTAGAAAAGTTTTGGCCATTTTCAAAGAGCTGTTTCCTGACCAGTTTGTTTCTGTGGCTCCTCGTTCTCCGCCTTCAGAGTTTGTTTTAGGCATGCCGTCTACCACTCCTGCCTTTACTAGACTCGTCCTCGCACGCTCGTCCAAGAGAGCTTTGCGGGTGATAGGAGAATGGTTGCAGTCCAAGAAGAGTTTAGGGAAGACAGCCTTTGCTTTTCCCCCTACTAGACTCTCTTCTAGATCGAGCGTCTGGTATGCCACGGGAGAAGTTCTCGGCTTGGGAGTTCCTGCCTCTGCCCAGGGCGACTTCTCAAGTCTTGTAGACTCTCCCCGCCGCCTTGCCATGAGACGCTCAAAGATATGTTGGTCATCTTCGGACCTGGATCACCTTTTGAAAGGAATCTTTAGGGCCTTCGAAGTTTTTAACTTCTTAGACTGGTGTCTAGGAGCCCTAAGCAGGAAGATCTCTTCGACAGATAAAGAGACTTCCTTGCTCATTATGTCCTGCATGGACAAGGCCGTACGTGATGGGTCTAATGAGCTTGCTGCATCTTTTGTGTCCGGAGTCCTAAAAAAGCGAGAAAATCTCTGCTCATTCCTTTCTGCTGGAGTTACACCGTGCCAGAGATCTGAGCTTCTCTTTGCTCCTCTTTCCAAGTGCCTTTTTCCAGAAGTCCTGATTAAGGAAATAGCCGCTTCGTTAGTGCAGAAGGACACTCACGATCTTGTTGCGTCCTCAGCTCGCAAAGCTCCCCCTTTGCCTACCTTGTCAGCTAGACCAAGGATGGACACTCCAGCGTCTCGTTTTATTCCGCCCTTTCGTGGCAGAGCCTCCAGCAGAGGAGGTGCTCGTGCCGAAGGGAAACGAGGGAAGAAGAAAGGATCCAAGTCCTATAAGGGCAGAGTCTGACTGCCCGCATCTTCAGACAGCAGTGGGAGCCAGACTCAAGAACTTCTGGCAGACCTGGGAGAAGAGAGGCGCAGATGCACAATCTGTGAAGTTGCTCAGAGAGGGGTACAAGATCCCTTTTGTACGGAAACCCCCTCTAGCAACGTCTCCCATCGATCTCTCTCCCAGGTACAGAGAGGAAGACAAGAGACGAGCCTTGAAACGGGAAGTGTCTCTTTTACTAGAGAAGGGAGCGGTGGTCAAAGTCTCGGACCTTCAATCTCCGGGATTCTACAACCGCCTCTTCTTGGTTTCAAAGAAGACGGGAGGGTGGAGGCCGGTGCTAGACGTCAGTGCTCTGAATGTCTTTGTCACAAAGCAGACGTTCTCCATGGAGACCACAAAGTCAGTCTTAGCAGCGGTCAGAAGGGAAGACTGGATGGTCTCATTAGATCTAAGGGACGCCTACTTCCACGTCCCCATCCACCCGGACTCCCAACCTTTTCTGAGATTCGTTTTCGAAAAGGTGGTCTACCAGTTTCAGGCCCTGTGCTTTGGCCTAAGCACAGCTCCTCTTGTGTTTACGAGGCTGATGAGGAATGTAGCCAAATTCCTCCATTTATCGGACATCCGAGCCTCCCTTTATTTGGACGACTGGCTTCTCAGAGCCTCTTCCAGTCGTCGCTGTCTGAAGGATCTAAAGTGGACTCTAGATCTGACCAAGGAATTGGGTCTCCTTGTCAATATGGAAAAGTCGCAACTGGTCCCATCCCAAACTATTGTGTATTTAGGGATGGAGATTCACAGTCTAGCTTTTCGGGCTTTTCCGTCGGCCCCCAGAATAAGCCAAGCCCAGTTATGCATCCAGAACATGCTGAAGAAGGAACACTGCTCAGTCAGGCAGTGGATGAGTCTGGTAGGGATGCTATCATCCCTGGAACTTTTTGTGTCATTAGGAAGACTACACCTCCGTCCTCTTCAATACCATCTAGCTTTTCACTGGAAAAAGGACAAGACGCTAGAAGCGGTCTCGATCCCCATTTCCGAAAAGATGAAGTCTTGTCTGACTTGGTGGAAGGACAGTATCAACCTCAGAGAGGGTCTTCCCCTGGCTGTTCAGACTCCCAACCACGTTCTCTTCTCGGACGCATCGGACGTAGGCTGGGGCGCGACATTAGACGGTCGGGAATGTTCAGGACTGTGGAACTCGAGTCAAAGGATCATGCATATCAACTGCAAGGAGCTGCTGGCAGTACATCTGGCCTTGAAAAGCTTCAGGTCTCTCCTTCGAGGCAAAGTGGTGGAAGTGAACTCGGACAACACCACTGCCTTGGCGTACATCTCCAAGCAAGGAGGGACCCACTCACTGACGTTGTACGAGATCGCAAGGGACCTGCTCATCTGGTCAAAAGGTCAAGACATAACACTAGTAACGAGGTTCATCCAAGGCAACTTGAATGTCATGGCAGATTGTCTCAGTCGGAAAGGGCAAGTAATTCCAACAGAATGGACCCTCCACAAGGATGTATGCAAGAGACTTTGGGCCACTTGGGGCCAACCAACCATAGATCTCTTTGCAACCTCGATGACCAAGAGGCTCCCAATATATTGCTCACCAGTCCCAGACCCAGCAGCAATACATATAGATGCCTTTCTCCTAGATTGGTCACATCTAGATCTATACGCATTCCCACCGTTCAAGATTGTCTACAAGGTACTGCAGAAGTTCGCCTCTCACGAAGGGACAAGGTTGACGCTAGTTGCTCCCCTCTGGCCCGCGAGAGAATGGTTCACCGAGGTACTTCGATGGCTAGTAGACGTTCCCAGAAGTCTTCCTCTAAGGGTGGACCTTCTACGTCAGCCACACGTAAAGAAGGTATACCAAAGCCTCCACGCTCTTCGTCTGACTGCCTTCAGATTATCGAAAGACTCTCGAGAGCTAGAGGCTTTTCGAAGGAGGCAGCCAGTGCGATTGCTAGAGCAAGGAGAGCATCCACCCTTAGAGTCTACCAATCGAAGTGGGAAGTCTTCCGAAACTGGTGCAAGTCAGTCTCTGTATCCTCGACCAGTACCTCTGTAGCTCAAATAGCTGACTTTCTCTTATACCTGAGAAAAGGACGATCCCTTTCAGCTCCCACTATCAAGGGTTACAGAAGCATGTTGGCATCGGTCTTCCGGCATAGAGGCTTAGATCTTTCCAACAATAAAGATCTTCAGGACCTCCTTAAGTCTTTTGAGACCACGAAGGAGCGTCGTTTGGTTACACCTGGTTGGAATTTAGACGTGGTACTAAGATTCCTCATGTCAGACAGGTTTGAGCCGCTACAATCAGCCTCCCTGAAAGATCTCACTTTAAAGACACTTTTCCTGGTTTGCTTAGCCACAGCTAAAAGAGTCAGTGAGATTCATGCCTTCAGCAAGAACATCGGATTTTCGTCAGAAAAAGCTACATGTTCGCTACAACTTGGTTTTCTAGCCAAAAATGAGCTGCCTTCTCGACCTTGGCCGAGATCGTTCGATATTCCCAGCTTATCGAATATGGTAGGCAATGAACTAGAAAGAGTCTTATGCCCTGTGAGAGCTCTTAAGTTCTATTTAAAGCGAACTAAACCTTTACGAGGCCAATCTGAAGCTTTATGGTGTTCAGTTAAGAAACCATCTTTGCCTATGTCAAAGAATGCTTTATCCTACTTTATCAGACTGTTAATACGAGAAGCTCATTCACATCTGAGTGAGGAAGACCAAGCATTGCTTAAGGTGAGGACACACGAAGTTAGAGCTGTCGCAACTTCCGTGGCCTTTAAGCAAAATAGATCTCTGCGAAGTATAATGGACGCAACCTATTGGAGAAGCAAGTCAGTGTTTGCGTCTTTTTATCTAAAGGATGTCCAGTCTCTTTACGAGGACTGCTACACACTGGGACCATTCGTAGCAGCGAGTGCAGTAGTGGGTGAGGGCTCAACCACTACAATTCCCTAATTCCATACCCTTTTAATCTTTCTCTTGAAATGTTTTTATTGTTGTTTTTTTGGGTTGTCCGGAAGGCTAAGAAGCCTTTCGCATCCTGGTTGATTTGGCGGGTGGTCAAAGTCATTTCTTGAGAGCGCCTAGATTAGGGTTTGATGAGGTCCTGTTGTATGGGTTGCAACCCTTGATACTTCAGATCCTAGGGGTCGATCAGCATCCTAAGAGGATCGCGAGGCTCCGTAAGGAAGACGTACTTAAAAGGCAGAGTAATTGTTCAAGTCGACTTCCTTACCAGGTACCTATTTATTTTGTTTTTGTTATTTTGATAACTTCTAAAATGAAATAAAAAACTCTTAGCTCATAAAAGTGTAAACATATATTACTGGTCTCTACCCACCATCCTGGGTGTGAATCAGCTATATAATCACCGGCTAAGTTAAATATTGAAAAATGTTATTTTGATTATAAAATAAATTTTTGAATATACTTACCCGGTGATTATAAATTAAAGGACCCTCCCTTCCTCCCCAATAGAGACGCAGTGGGACGAGGAGAAAATTGAGTCTTTGTTTACATTGAGAACTGGGTATCTGGTCGACAGATGGCGCTGTTGGGCACACCCGCAACCTGTGTAGCGATCGCTGGCGAGTTTTTCCGTAGAGTTCTCTGTCGAGCAACAGAGTTGCAGCTATATAATCACCGGGTAAGTATATTCAAAAATTTATTTTATAATCAAAATAACATTTTAACCTTGTTGCTCTTCTTAAAATATTTTATTTTTCTTTGTTTCCTTTCCTCACTGAGCTATTTTCCCTGTTGGAGCCCCTGTGCTTATAGCATTTTGCTTTTCCAACTAGGGTTGTAGCTTAGCAAGTAATAATAATAATAATAGTGAAGCCATCTTTCCGACTTCTTCGGTTGGAGCTTGTTGGAGGAAGCATCTTGGGCTAATTGAATTTCATGATAAGAAAATTGGAAAAGTCTTGGGTTTAGCTAGTCTAAAAAGCTACTGCCTAAATCTGTGCCTTGTTATGATTATTGTTGCTTAAGCTGCTGAGTCTTAACTTAGTTTGTTGGTCAAGAACTTGCAGTCTGGTAAATTTCTTATTTCTGATGTAGATATTAATCTCTGGCACCATTATTCAGTTTGTTCTTTATGCAGGTTACACAAGATTTTTCATAATTTTGACCATCCTTTTTATTCAGATCTTCTGAGACTAACATCCTGCTCGTAATACTAGGCATGCAATTAATTCCAATAGTCAGGCCTGCTCTATCATAAGGCTCAATACTACACAGTATTCTAGAAATTTTATTCTAGTTGTGACCAGATTATGGAATAATCATCCCAATCAGTTGAATCGGCAGAACTTCAAAAAGTTCAAAATTACAGCGAATGTTTTTATATTGAACAGGTTGACATAAGCCTCTTTATAGTTTATACCCGTAAAGGCAAGATCTATGTTAATGATACTGTTCATAATATATTTTATATTATTGTTCTTTACTTCTTTTGGAGTTTATTTATTTCTTCATTTCCTTTCTTTACTGGGCTATTTTTTCCTGTTGGAGCCCTTGTGCTTATAGCATCTTACTTTCCCACCTACGGTTGTGGCTTAGCTAGGAATAATAATAAAAATAATAATAATAATAATAATAATAATAATAATAATAATAATAATAATAAACAATAAATAATAAATAAATAATAAATTAGTAATAAGTAATAAATAATAATAATAATAATAATGAGAAGGGTAACCCATTAGTCAGTACTGTATGTTGATGGTCATTCTTGTCTTAAAAAGAGTCTGGGGCAGAAAGTACTGCCTTCTCAGTCTCTGACCTTAGACCCTTCACACAGGATTCAATGAATGAATTTGTTCGTACACAGACATAAACCATCGTCTTTTAATAAGAGTGTGACTTCAGTGAAGTTGGAACAGCTGTTTAAACTTTTAATAAGTTGGTAGTAGTAGTATTGTAGTAGTAGGTGAGTAACCTTCTCCTTGGCTTCTGATGAAGTTCATTACAGACACACTGCTCTACTGCCTCTTAATCTGGCTTTGTTCCTATTGCTGTATTACTATTATTATCTAAGCAACAAGGAAAGGATATAAGGAAACAAATAAACTATATATGAGAAGCACTAGTTAAAATATAAGATCTCTTGAGATTAGTAAAATAGATCTTGTCATTTATGAACAATGAAGAGAGAATGAAGTCATCCTGCCCCTTAGCATCCTTGTCCTCTGCCACAGGGGTGAGGCAGCACACTCAGTAGGAATCTATTCCCCACCATGAGTATGACCGTTCTGTCTACAGGTTAGAACCAAGTAAGTAATCGGAGGCTGTCGAAGGCCTGGGCAAGCATTTGGCAATGAGAGGAGATCTGGTATGTGACGTGCTGTCACTTGGCGAGGCACGCTGGATCTCTGGCGCCAAGGGTTAAGGCAGAGTGTCAACCTAAGCCCTGTGTACTCCTACCACCCCACATTTTTCACTTAGAGCATGCCTGCTCTTGTGTACGATGTTGATTGGTACCCTCCTAATCATCGAGAGCCACTCTGCGAAGGAGGGAGGAGCTGACATCCCACATTCAGGAAGGAAGGGAGATGGAGGTTGCTGTAACTCGTGTTCACCTTGGAAAGGACTGTATATGAAACTGCACACCTCTGTCACCGGTGGTTACCGGGACAGTCGTCTCAGGCGCGGCCATCCAACCAGCCTTGGTAACCGGGGTAGCCACGACCCAGGTTACCAGGACACAGGCCTCAGGGTGATTCTACAGTTGCCATCCACCCCTCCCGAAAGAGAGTTGGTGTCACGGGGAGCCCTGTCCCTGTAACTATGACTGGCTGTCGTGGACCTCTTCAAATTTTTTTTCCTCTTCAGCTGAAGAGAAGAGTCGGAGTCAGAGGAAGGGTACGAGGAGAGGAAGAAAAATGCTCACACTTCTTCCTCTTCTTAGCCCCTGGTACATTGGTCAGGGTGGCAAACACAGGGGAAGGGGTGGGAGCACTGGCACTGGGTCAGAGATTGGGGTTATGCCAGGGACAGGGGAACAATGCTTTTACTTTTAGCATTTCCTTTACCTTTACCTTTCTTACTGGGCCTGGCCAGTCTGGGGCAACCAAACCTGTTGAGATGCTACCGCTGGAGAGTTATGGGGTCCTTTGACTGGCCAGATAGTACTACATTGGATTCTTCTCTCTGGTTATGGTTCATTTTCCCTTTGCCCACACACACACACCGAATGTTTTTCCACATTTTCCTCTGTCCTCATACACCTGACAACATTGAGATTACCAAACAATTCTTCTTCACCCAAGTGGTTACTGCGCTTTAATGGTTCGGTGGCCACTTTTCACTTGGTAAGGGTAGAAGAGACTCTTTACCTATGGTAAGCAGCTCTTCTAGGAGAAGGACACTCCAAAATCAAACCATTGTTCTCTAGGCTTGGATAGTGCCATAACCTCTGTACCATGGTCTTCCACTGTCTTGGGTTAGAGTTTTCTAGCTTGAGGGTACACTCGGGCACACTATTCTATCTTATTACTCATCTTCTGGTTTTGTTAAAGTTTTTATAGTTTATATAGGAGATATTTATTTTGATGTAACTGTTCTTGAAATATTTAATTTTCTCTTGTTTCCTTTCCTCACTGGGCTGTTTTTCCTGATGGAGCCCCTGAGCTTATAGTATCCTGCTTTTTCAACTAGGGTTATAGCCTAGCAATTAATGATGATGATAATGATTCTGAGCACTGGAGTCCGTGAAACCGAAGGATCTACCATGTCTCGGAGAAAGGAAGGATCTTTGGTTATTACCAAAGCTCAGAGTTTTTCGCGTGCAAGAAAGGGATTCTCGAGCTTCCCTGGGAGATCATGATGTTGGATCCAGACCTATTCTGGGTACAGTGTCGGAGAAGGAAGACTTTGCCTCTGATCATGACTGACACTTCTGACGGTACCCTTCCTGAGTCAGCCGTACCCAAGGCCCCTGATACCGAAGGTGAGTCAGAATCCATGTTTTTCCAGGTGTTGGCCTGTATGCATTGAGTAAATGGTCTTTTGGAGGCCCCTTGCTTTTTGTCTAAGGAAAGAAAAGCAGCAGTTGACAGGCTGTGTCATGCACCAAGGGGGGCACCAGACCTTGGCTAGAACTCCCATGGTCAATTCTGGCCACGGACACCCTAAATAAGGCAGACTCATAGGCTCTGCAAGGAACGATTCTCTACTGGCAGGGAGATTCTCCCTGTTGATTCCTCCGTCTTTTTTCATGGCAGAGGAAGTACAGTTTTACCTCATTTTGGAGGCTTTCCGCAGTTTCCCTTTGTTTCTAGGTATCCTTGTGGACTGTCTGACAGCACAGCATGTCACTTTTACAGCAATGGGCTTTTTTTGGCTGATAAGGAATACTTGGCGGTCCCTGACTACTGTAAGGGGTTTTAAAAATGTCATCTTGACAGGCCAAAGCTGTCAAATTTTTGACCAACCAGTGGGCAAACTGGGTTTTGAAGAGGTATAACACCATGGCCTTCAAGTTCCCCAAGCAAATTGGCTGGTGAGAGGCTATGAATGTCCGCAATGCATCAATGAAGGGTCCTTTTCTGTTCCAAACAGAGGAGGTAGAGATAACAGCTGAGAGTGGAGGAAGGCAAGTCAGGACTGGCTTCTGTACTGAGCTGTGTCCTTTTGTCGGCCACAGTCCACCTCTACTTCCTGCCCTTAAGAACAACCCTCATCCCACCCTTTCTAAAGTTAAGCATGGACTAGAGCAACAGCAGTGCTTTCAGAGCAGACAGGGTCAAGGGCATAATATACGTGAGAGAGGAAAGCAAGGACAGCTTTTCCGTCAAGGATGGCAGTCCTTCTACAATGCCACCTGTGGAGGATGCCTGCAACCTCGAAGGATGAGGTGGTGGTGTAACAGGGCGGTACAGTGAACTGTGGGTGTTCTTCGGTCTGGTTACTGCTTCCTGTTCATCAACTCTCCCGTTCCTCTAAATCAACCACCAGCGAAGTCACCGCCCAACTGCCAGGGATTGGCTAAGGAGTTGGCCCTTCAAGCAGAAGTTCAATCCATGCTGGTGAAGGGCGATATCCAATATGTCGACAGCGTTTCCCCTGGCTTCTTCAGTAGACTCTTTCTTGTAGAGAAGGCACCTGGAGCCTGGAGACCAGCCATAGACCTCTCAGCCCTGAACGAGTTTGTCAAATCTCGTTCAAGATGGAGACTCAAGCATAGTCGGGCAGCGATCAGGCCATTAGATTTCATTAGGGTGATCGTCTTAAAAGATGTGTATTTCCAGATCCCAATCCATCATGACTTCAGTTAGTACCTCCTTTTTGTCGTAGTGAGCAGTGTACCAAATCAAAGTGCCCTGCTTTGGTCTCTCAACAGCTCCGCAAGCTTCCACATTAGTAGCCACGAAATGGCCCCAAGTTGAATGGTATCCGGACCTTCTACTTCTGATAGATACTCCGAGAGAATTGCCTCCTCTCCCTGGACTGTTGTGCCAACCACATGTCCAGATATTCCACAGCTCGATGGAATCTCTGCATCCTCATGCATGGGGGTTATCTCCTCTTGGTGAAAGGCTTTTCACGCAAGGTTTCGCAAGAAATTTCGGGATGGCTCCAGAAGTCTTCAATTTCCGTGTAGCAAGCCAAGTGGGCCATCTTCTGTGATTGGGTGTTGTGGGAGGAGTTTTATTCCTCTCAGAGCCTCTATCCCATTAATAGCTGAATTTTTACCTTGCCTCCGAAGAGAAAACTGCTCAGTATCAGCGGTAACAGGTTCTCGCGCAACCTTGAGCCAGGTCTTTATGCTGAAAGAAATTGATATTTCCTCTTCGGTGGATAAAGGTGAGACCACCACCCTGGGATGTTACCAAGGACTTATGTCCTCTGAAAAGGACACCTTATGAACCGGTGAGACTTGCCTAAGGTTTGTATAGTTAGGAAAAATACAATTGTTCCGTAACTGGAATACAAACCACTCTATTTAATAGAGGTATTACTTTCGGCGTAGCTGAAATGACGAGCCATTAATTTTTAACGAGGGTTAACTACCCACACCGCTAGTTAGTGGGGGGGTAGGGAGGGTAACTTGCTACCGCTCCCCCTCACACACCTGTGATTGAGCTCACTTTGCTTTCGGCTTAGATGGTGAACGGACGTTGCCGCTCTTCATCCTCGCCGACAATTGGAAGCCATTAATGCTTTTTGATTTTTCTTTTCTCTTAGACTGTGTGTGTGAAGTTGGCTTCTGCGACCATGAGCCCCTGCCCTGATCTTCCCGACCGCCCTTGTGGAACATTCATGTCGGCGGTCAAGACCTATCCTAACGCCCTTTGTCCTTCTTGCAGAGGCCAACGGTGTGATAGTGTCAACAAGTGAAGTGAGTGTAGGGATTGGTCTTCTTCCCAGTGGGAGAGGTTTTCGCGACGGCGGAAGAAGAGGTCCAAGCGACATGTTTCTCCTTCGAAGGTTGCTTTGAAGGAAGAAAAACCCAAGGCCTCTTCTACTGTCGCCCAAACCTCCTCCAAAGCTCCTACTTGGTCGGTCTCTTTCGAGAGACCGTTGAGTAGTAGCATAGACCGATTTATTTCTGTCCAACCCTGGGTCTCGAGAGATGAGGTTGCTTCCCCTAGCGAAGCAGCTCAACTCTCCCCCCGGGGGAAGCCTTGTCACTAACTTCTGTATTTCAGATTTGGTCCTCCTTGGCACTCACGGGTTCGCCCTCCAAGGAGGCTTTGCTTGATTTCATCCGCATGGGTGCTTCTGTCAAGCAGTCATCGTCACCGTCAGTGGTAGATCCCCTGACACTTGTCGACGTTGTTGTGTCTCATGTGGCTTCACTCATCTCCTCTGCCACTCCAGACTCTACGTTAGCTGCCGGCTTAGTTTCCCCCGTTCCTGACCATCCTCCGAGGGGGAAACTAAGTTCATCATCAGTCTCTCCTGATAGTTTCTCTCCCTCGGGGGAGTTCACTTACAGAGACTCCTCTTCGGAGGAATGCTGACGGTCAGCTTGCTGATCCAACGGCCCCCAGAGGGCGCATCTGTCGGAAGGCTCGCCTTCCTCTTCGCCCTAGAGGCCTTCCTTCACCTGCGGTGAGGAAGCGCCTCTTCGGTTCAACGTCGTCTATGCAGTCTCCCGCAGAGGAACCTCTAGACCGATCGTCCATCACTGCACCTGCAACCAGTCTTGTGACTTCGGTCCTGGACCTCTCTGCAGATCGTTCGCAATCTCCTTCGGTGGATGGTCGTCCTTTTTGAAGGACACGTTGACCATCCATCCCACAGACCTGCCGACCTTCTACCGCCGTTCCTGCATGGGCCTAACAAGGCTCCACCAAAGTGCGCTATTGTGCGTCATCGTACTGCGCTCCACGTGCCCATGCACCCTGACCAGCGCTCACTAGCAGCTCGTCAGGCACCAATGCTTTGGTGCACCACTCATCTTGCTTGCCCTTACATGGGGCAGCAACCTCACCCGCTTATGTGCCAACATGCGCCTACATGCCAACAAGATCAAAGATCTCCTACGCGTCATGTGCGCCCACATGCGCACACGTGCCAACTATCTCCTGCGCGCCAGAGCTCTTCTGCATTGATGCGCCCTGCGTCCACGATCTCCTACGCGCCAGCGCCCACCTGTGCGCCAGCACTCACCTGCTCGCCAACGTTCACCTACGTGCCAGTTGCCTGCGCGCTAACGTTCACCTACGTGCCAGTTACCTGCGTGCCAACGTTTTCCTGCCCAACAGCGCTCTCATACGCGCCAACATGTGTGCCCCACATCACACTCTCCTGAGCGTCATCTTGCGCACCAACTAATGCGCCAGTCAACACTTGCGCACTATCACTCTCCTGCACGCAAGTTCGTAGGTGAGGCAATAAATCTTGTTGCCCTCACTTGCGCGCCAACTTTTACCGGCGCGCCAGCGCTCACCAGCTTTGTGCTCACCTGCGCGCCATCTTTCTCCTGCGCGCACACACACAGATACACGCGCACCCTCTCTCTCCTATAGATGCGCGTCAACAATCTCCTGCGCACCCATCATGATTCTGCTGCGCGCCCACGGGCCCGCACTAATTCTTCTACAGACGCGTGCGAACACTCTCCCGCGCGCCCGCTCGCACATCGTGATTCTCATGTGCGCCTGCGAATATTCTCCCGTGCACGCACGCCCCAACAGTCTCCCATGCGCGAGCACCAATATTCTCCCTCGCGCGAGCACCATTATTCTCCCTCGCGCGAGCACCATTATTCTCCCTTGCGTGAGCGCCAATATTCTCCCGCACACGAGCATGCGCATCAAAAGGAATGACGTCCGGTAAGGTCGCCATCGCCTCATTCCCCTCCCACCAAGCGCATACCCCCGCGCATTGTGGGAGAAGGGATACATGCAGAAGGGTTCAGGATCCCAAAGCTACATCCTAAGGCAAACCCACCCATTCCAGTAACTCCTCCCAAGAAACCTGCGGTTCCTTTCCCTTCAGCGGGTATGTCTGACAGTGCGTCTGTCAGCCAGCAGCCCTGGTTCAATGCCTTGATCAGAGCCGTAACCCAGGCTTTCAAGCCTGTCCTGTCTGATCTAGGACATGGAACCATGGCTTTCTCTACCCCTTTGGAGAGGAAAAGAGGAGTTCTGGATGTGGTCACTTCCCCGAGGGCGAAACTGACTCCACGCAGACCATCGAGGCAAGTTCCTCCTATTTCTCAAGACTAACTCTCCATCCCTTTCGGACGAAGATCTCCCGTCACCTAGGGAACCACGTGAAAAGAGACTTTCCCCCATCGCACCAATGGAGGAAATCTCTCTTCCCGCTGAGAGTTCCTCACAGTCCGAGAATAGAAGGGACATGCCACACTCATCGATGTTGGAGTCTTACATCCTTCCCTGGAAGGAATCTAAAGACTCCAAAATATTGCCAAAGTCCTCCACTAGGGCTAGGATGGAGCCAGCCAGCCACTCGGAATGTCTGTGACTCTCCCTAAGAGCCTTTGGGGATAGAAGGAGACTTCGCTGCAAGTTCTACAGCAGGAGGAGACCAGCAGGAGTCAGTACATGCATTCTGGCAGGTTCTGACTCTAATGAGGGTTCTCAACGGGTTTTCTGACCGGGAGATCCCCCTCGAGAGGGCAATGACACGGTCCTAGACCGTGTCTTTGGTACTCAAAAACCCTCTAAGACCAGTGCAGCCCTGCCTTGGTCTCAAGGGGTAAAGAGTACCAGGGACAAGATCGGCCAGCAGCTCTCCGAGATGTCCTCCTCCAACCGTTCCGGTACCACGAACAAGCTCCTCCCACCTCCTCGCGTACAGCAGAGGAGGTACTTCGAGATCCTGGAGGAGCCTAGTTTAGCTCTTTCGCTTCACCACTCTCTGGAAGAGCTAACCAGGGGAGTCCCTCTTGAGAGAGACTCCAACTGGTAGGTCTCGTTCTCGGCAGCCGAGATCCTCAACCAGGAGAACGTTACGAAGTGTGCTATGAAAGCTACTTCGTGGATTGATATCTGGTTGGTGACCTTAGGTATCCTGATACGATCTGAGGATTTCTCCAAGGAACATACCAGGAAAGCTATGGAAACTTTTCTCTCAGGTACTCGCACGATCGAGTTTCTTGCCCACCAAAGTCTCGAACTTGTGGGCAAATACCATCCTGAAACGTCGGGGTGGAGTAGCTGAGAGATTCCACCAGAAGGTCCCTAGTGCTGAGATCAATAGGCTCAGACATTCCTCCATAGAGGGGTCTCTTCTGTTCGAGCCTAAGGATGTGGAACATGCTGCTGAGAGGTGGAGGAAGTCTCATCAAGACTCCCTCCTCCATAGGGCTTTAACATCTAAGCCCCATAAACCTCCAGCACCACAGCAGTCCCGTCCAACCAAGACCACAACGACGACAACTGCAGCGAAGACAACGGCGTCTAAGCCCAGACAAAAAGTCCTCCAGGGAAGGTAAAAATCTTGGAGGAAGCAGCCAAGGCCGCAAACCCCAGGATAGGCAGTCCCCCTGCATTTCCACCAGTGGGGGGATGCCTACAGAGTTGCGCAAATAGGTGGAAGCAACTCGGGGCCTATTCCTGGACAATCTCCGTGATCAGTCTAGGGCATCGCGTCCCATTCATAACATCTCTACCTCCCCTGACCAGGAATCCAGTGTCATTGAACTCACTTGCCATGGGATTGGCAAGGGGGCAAGCCCTTCAGGCAGAAGTCCAGACCCTGTTGAAGAAGGGCGCTCTCCAAGAGGTCCTTGACGGATCCCCAGGCTTCTTCAGTCAACTCTTTCTTGTAAAGAAGGCATCTGGAGGCTGGAGACCAGTCATCGACCTTTCAGCTCTGAACAAGTTTGTCAAACAAACTCCGTTCAGCATGGAGACGGCAGACACGGTCAGACTAGCAGTAATACCGCAAGACTTCATGCGCACACTGGACCTAAAGGACGCGTACTTCCAGATCCCTGTCCATCCTTCTTCAAGGAAATACTTAAGATTCAGCCTAGACAATAGAATATACCAGTTCATGGTGCTGTGCCTCGGTCTTTCCACAGCACCACAAGCCTTCACCAGAGTGTTCACTCTAGTATCATCTTGGGCACACAGGATTGGCATCTGTCTCCTCCGTTATCTGGACGACTGGCTAATCCTAGCAGACTCAGTGTCAACCCTTCTTCAACACCTAGACAAACTTCTGAGACCTTGCCAGGATCTGGGGATCTTGGTAAAACTTGAGAAGTCCTCTCTGCTTCCCACTCAAAGACTGGTATACTTAGGCATGATTGTAGACACCATTCTCCACAAAGCCTTCCCATCAGACGACAGGATAGCAAGGCTGAGAAAGGTTGCAAGACCTTTTCTCAGACGAGAAGAACTTCCAGCCCAACCATGGCTACGTCTCCTCGGTCACCTTTCATCACTGGCCCATTTAGTCCCCAATGGTTGCTTCAGGATGAGTTCCCTCCAGTGGCGACTCAAGTCCCGGTGGGATCAAGCACACGACTCCCGGGACATCCATATCCCCATGGGACCTGCGGAACTGACAGACTTACAGTGGTGGGTGACAGACGAGAATCTATGAAAGGGAGTGGATCTTCTCGTCCTCGCCTTGGATTTGATGCTGTTTTCAGACGCTTCAAAAAAAGGGTGGGGGGCCCACGAGCTGCACCACACGACCTCAGGCCTCTGGTCAGAGTCAGAAAAGTACCTCTACATAAATTTCCCAGAGATGAAGGCTGTCTTTCTGGCCCTTCAACAGTTCCAACAGTACCTGGCAAGTCACTCTGTGGTGGTGATGAGCGACAACACCACAGTAGTGGCTTACATCAACAAACAAGGAGGTACTTTTTCGCAGCAACTATCCCATCTAGCGGTAGAGATACTGGGATGGGCCGAAATCCACTCGATACCACTATCGGCACGCTTCATTCCAGGCAAAAGTAATGTGCTCGCCGACAACATGAGCAGAGCATCTCAGATAGTGAGTACCAAGTGGTCTTTGGATCATCTAGTAGCCAACAAAGTCCTGATTTTGTGGGGTTCTCCGACTGTGGACCTCTTTGCAACGGCCCTGAACTTGAGGCTCCCGCTGTACTGTTCCCCAGTCCCAGACCCCAAGGCTCTCTGGCAAGATGCTTTCCAACAACGGTGGGACAACATCGACGCTTACGCCTTTCCCCCCGTTATGTCTGATGAGGAGGGTACTCAACAAGACCAGAACATCGGTCAATCTTTCAATGACCCTCATAGCTCCGCTATGGCATCACGCAGAATGGTTCCCGGACCTTCTGCAACTCCTAATGGAGCCACCAAGAGAACTCCCTCCCCGACACAATCTACTCAAACAACCACACACCAACATCTTCCACAAAGCCGTAGCTTCGCTACGACTTCACGCCTGGAGACTATCCAGCATCTCCTCTCTGAGAGAGGATTTTCGCAACAAGTTGCGATTAGGATGTCTTGACATCTGCAAAAATCATCAGCAGCAGTCTACCAGGCTAATTGGAAAGTCTTCTGTGGTTGGTGTCGTGGAAGGGGTATCTCTCCACTCGATGCCACTATTCCAGCAATAGCAAGAGCTCCTCGTTTATTTGCGTGAAGAAATGCTCCTATCAGTCTCGGCAGTAAAAGGCTATCGCTCAGCCTTAAGCCTCACCTTCAGACTGAAAGGAATGGACATTTCTTCATCGCTAGAACTTTCTCAACTCATACGGAGTTATGAACTTACCTGCCCCTAGTCAGAAGTGAGACCTCGCCCATGGAACGTGGTTCGAGTTCTCAAAAGAGACCTCCGTATGAACCATTATGCCAGGCAACCGATCGCCACCTGACTTGGAAGACGGCGTTCCTGCTAGATTTGGCCTCGGCCAAGCGAGTCAGCGAACTTCATGATCTCTCATATGACATCGCCCATTCAAGGGGATGGGGAGAGGTAATGTTCAGCTTCGTCCCTGAGTTTATTGCTACGACTCAGAACCCGGGAGTAGCGGATCCTCGATTCGACTCCTTCCGGATTTCTAGTCTCCGTACTATAACAGATGACCCAGACCATCTCTTACTATGCCCAGTAAGGAGTTTGAGGCTGTACCTCAAGAGAACAACCGCAGCCCGTCCTTGTGTGCCAGCACTATTTGTCAGCACAGGAAGGACTAAGAGGAGGGTCTCCAAGAATACCATTTCTGCATGGATTCGCAGGGTCATTGACCTTGCACTGAATCCAGACCCTCCTCCGTCACGTCTCCCCAGAGCATATGATGTCAAGGGGCATAGCTACGTCCCTGGCCTTTAAAAGAAATTATTCTGTGACGCAGGTTCTTCAAGCTGGGGTGTGGAAACGTCAAAACACGTTCACATCCCACTACTGTACCTGCAAGATGTGACCCACAGGAGACTCAATACGTTTCCTATCGGTCCTGGGGTGGCTGCACAACAGCTGGTTTAAAACCTCAAGCTCCTTATTGGACAAGTAGCAGAAGGTTGAGGGCATTTTTACCTGGTTTTAGTCTGCATGAATGAAAAGGTTTGACTGGCCCTTATTCTTTTCTTCATCATCCCCACTCTTGGGGAAAGCCGCATCCTGGGTTCTCTGCATAGCTGACCTCAAACCACTGCAGGTAAACCATGCTCCCTTGTGTACCTAGTATTAAGATTAATACTGTTGCGTCCCCATACCCTGACGAGGTGGTATTGGGAAAGTCCTAGCGCACAGTTTTCCATCTAAAGAACTTCGGAACAACTTTCTAGGACGAGTCACACTTCTACATACCTTCACACACAGCTTTCGTAGGCTGCAAACTTTGCGTAGCAAGGTTTTAGCTAGGTGCATGGGCTCCTTATTTCTTGAGTGCACACACTCAGATAAGGAGCCCCTGGGTAAAGCCAAAAAGCCAGACTTGCTTGGACCTCCACCCTTCCTAATGGGTGAGTCACCTCCTATTAAATAGCGTGGTTTGTATTCCAGTTACAGAACAAATTAGAAATTCGTAGATAATTTGTATTTTTCCTAACTATACGAACCGTAGCTATTTAACCAAACTTGCCTGCCAGCCCTATCCCCCTTGAAGTCCTACCTCCAATGACAGGTGTGTGAGGGGGAGCGGTAGCGAGCTTTCCTCCCAACCCCCTGCTAACTAGCGGTGTGGGTAGTTAACCCTCGTTAAAAATTAATGGTTCGTCATTTCAGCTACGCCGAAAGTAATACCCCTATTAAATAGCTAAGGTTTGTATAGTTAGGAAAAATACAAATTATCTACGAATTTGTCATATTACGTTAAAAATTTGTAGCTTTTCTGTTTTTTCCACAAAACTTTATAGGTATGTTCATATAGTGACTGTACCATATATACTGTATTATATAAATCTCTTAATAATTTAGCCATATTGATGATGTCGGGATTCACTTAGTACAGTGTTCCTGTGAGTTACACACATGGGTGTGCACACGCACGGATGCACGCACACACACATACACACACATACACATACACATATATTTGATGGTCAGATGCAATAACGACATAGAGAAATTCAGATACTATACTGAGTGAATCCTGACTCATTTTGTCTCTACAATATATATAGGGTATACAATATTTATCATGTATGTACGTACGTATATATCTGGTGGTCCATCATTTTCATTCAGTTCTTTCCCTGGCAGGTAACATCACATATCAAAATGGACTTTGAAGAACAAAGAAGAATGTATGCTATGAACATTACAGGTCATCCCATTGCCACCCATCATGCAGGTGGTCAACAGACTGCTGCTCAACAGGTTGCCCAGCAACAAGCCTCTCAGCAGGGACCACATAATCGTTTATTAATGCCCGAAGGTCCGCACGCGATGGTAGTCGGAACTCGACACGGGCCCATGGATGCCACAATGGCAACAATGACGTCGCAGATGGCTGGTGCCCAGCAGATAACTATGCATCATACTGTCCATCAGCAACAGCTTGTTCATCACCAGCAGCAAGTGGTTCAACAGCAAGCAACACAACAACAGCAACAGCAACAACAGCAGCAACAACAGCAACAGCAACAACAACAACAACAACAACAACAACAACAACAGCAACAGCAACAACAAATGCTTTCTGAAGTTTCTGTGAATATAGGTAATGCTTCCCAAGAAACTGGAACAGGACTTACTGGAGTTGTAGAGGAAGTGACAGTAGAGATTGAAGGCCATGACAGGATACTGGGATTAGAAAGAGAGTGTGATGTGGAGGAAAATATAGCAAATGCTCATAATTTGTCAAAGTGTTGGTGTCTCATTTGTGATAAAAGCCTTCCAGCACCAGAAGCTTCTTCTGAAATTATAGATCTATACAAGGCGACAATGTCTGTAAGCCAGCGAAAATTATCTGCGATGTTAGGGCGTTTGATAGGCCTTACACTCTATAAGGCACATAGCACATCGTTATGTCGGCGTTGCTTTGAACTTGTTGATCAAGTTGATGGATTAGAAATTGAGCTAGCGGACACCAAAATGGAGTTAGTTCAGCAGTATGAAGCAACGATATCTCATCGTCAGCCTCTTGCAAAAAGGGAAATAGAGAAACCAACTGTGAGTAATATGCTTTGATGCTTTTTGTCTTGTTTTATTTTATAAGCTAAATTAACACAGCCTCCATACTTTTGCATAGCCTATTTGTGTATCTGTGCAATTCCTAGGTTACACATGCCTCTTTTTCTATTCCAATGTTATCCGTACATTAAGGGGTCGGTTTCCTGAAGCACCCTCTCCAATGCCTTCTATCAAAGGAATCCTCTTCCACTAAACCTCTTCTCTCCATATCATCCTTCACCTAATCTTGTCATCTAATTCTCTGCCTCCCTCTCAATCTGTGCCTTATGGTAGGGGTGTAAGAATACTACCACCGAACATCCTGCATGTCATAGAAAGCAACTAAAAGGACAGCTGCTTCCTCGCAGTCTTGCTTTTTAGCAAAAGGCTATAAGGCCCACTGCTAATAATTGTGGAAATTGCTGCCGCCTTGCAGTTGGACTATTTAGTCAAAGGTTATGCCCACCGCCAAGGACTGTGGTTGATGACTGCAAGTGTATGTGATCTTAAAAACCTTCTGCCAGATTACAAACCGTGACTGATGCTATTAAAAATGTGGATGGTTAGCCCATGCGTATGGCTGCTTAAATCCTACAGAGACTAAGAGCCTCACCACTTATGTGATTGTTGACTGGTCAACAGTCCAGTTCTTCCCAAGATATCTGTCAGGTTTTCAATACTCATTTCATTTTGATTCTATCTTCTATTCATGCTAGTGCTTAGCTAAAGACAATTTGAATACTTATATCTCTCTGGGTGTCTTTTTTTTTTGAGTAGGATAAGTCATTCATTGAAGAATTTTTAATGAAAAACTTGAAAGGTTTGTATTCAGTGCTGGAACAACTACTAGTTACATTGTGCGTGATTTCGTTCAGATGTTGACTAACATTATCTCAGATGTTGACTAACATTATCTCAGATGTTGACTAACATTATCTCAGATGTTGACTAACATTATCTCAGATGTTGACTAACATTATCTCAGATGTTGACTAACATTATCTCAGATGTTGACTAACATTATCTCAGATGTTGACTAACATTTTCCAAATATTAATCTGTTTCTTTAAGAAAATCTGTAATATGAGATTGTACAGTAAAAGAAAAAGTTATGATGGGAATAAATTAATCTTTGAATAATAATAAAGGGGTCAGTCTCCCCATAATTGCATATTCTTCCCTTGAAAACAATCGTTATCTAAATACGTAGTAGAGTTCATCAAGATGAAGATAAATTTTGGAACTTAGGACTGGTAGCCATTAGTGGTGGCATGACCGCTGTAAAATTTGTATTAGGGAAGAAAAACCCTTGAGCGTAATTTATCACTGAGAAGGCATATAGTTATGTCAGTGACAGATGGGGAGAGTGTTATGGTAAAATTAGATGGTTGGTCGGCTGTCAGTAACAGTCCTGCTATGCACACACAAAACATCGTGCTCTTTGTGATATTTTATACAAGAGGCAGACTAATCATAAGGCTCACCTTGCAGAAGTGGTTTCAAGTCTGTCAACTGATGCCAAAGATTTGTTATTATTATTATTATTATTATTATTATTATTATTAATTTTTCAATATTAATCTTACCCGATAATCATGTAGCTGTCAACTCTGTTGCCGACAGAAATCTACGGTCGGGATACGCCAGCGATCGCTATACAGGTGGGGGTGAATACCACAGCGCCATCTGTGGTCAGGTACTCTAGTACTTCTTGTCAACACCACCTCAATTTTTCCTCTGTCGTGCCTCCGGCTAGACCTACATGGATACGCTGTTGATTCTGGAGTTATTGCTCACGATTTGGTGATGTATTTGCTCTAGAGTTTAGCCTTCGCTATTCAGGAAGCTATATCATTAGCTTAGCAAGTTTTTGGAATTAATTTGATTTAATTTTTTATTTAATTTTGGTACGAAGAGAGTATGAACTCTTTCACTTTTAAATGGCCGACCCTTCCCTTAGACGGAAGTGTTGGTGTCGAAGAGAGTATAGACTCTCTTAATTTTGCTTAACAAAGTTATAGATTTATTTTATATCTCTCCGCCTTTTATAGGCCTCTTTGATTAACTTCCTTTTATTATAAACTTATTAAAATTAATTTTTATATTTGTTTATATTCGACCTTTCCTAATAGTAGGCGGTCTTTTCTTGGAACCGAAGTTAATTAACTTTGAGCCCGTCATTTCGTTTTACCTGTTAACATATTATGCTATTTTAATGTTTTTGAAAGAATTTCTTTGATAGTCTTGTACTGTTTTCAAAGTTGAACTAACGTTTTGTTTTGTCTCTGCAGTTGTTGACGTTCAGAACGTTCAACTTGCGCTCTATCGTTACGATAGAGAGAGAGTCTATCACGGTGTCACGTTGTAGTAAGAGTAAACCGATTCTAGCGTTTTGTTCATTCTTTCTTAGCTTAAATGGTTCTATTCTATAAAGGAACTTTTTATTTGGGAAACCTTTCAGTTTTTTTCCTTTAACAATAATATGTTTTAACGATATATATAATTGGGCTCTTCTCTCAGGTGCTAAGTCAAGAGAGAGAGAGAGAGAGAGAGAGATAGAGACGGAGGGAGAGAGAGGAGGATAAACGTTTCGTTCAAGCGGGTAACGTTGTTATCGTTTTTGCTCTTCTCCCTAGTCTCTTTAGGGGAAGAAGGTAAACGTTTCTAGAGTTTTATTCTTGTTCTCAGACTTTATGCGGTGAGAGATTTTAAACGTAGTTTATTTGATCTAGTGTTTAATCTCTTTTCCAGCCACTGAATTATTTATCTTTCATTATGTTTTTCTGTTACATTGTAATACTGTTTTCGCAATTACTAACTTTTAATGAAGGATAGAATTGCGTGTTTCAGGTACAAACCACTTAAAGTTTCGAGTTCAGTGAAATAAGTGCAAACAGAAAATCAAAAGTGATAAGTGATAAGCGCAAAGTGTTACAGTGTTGCGTTCGAGGGTTCGTCTGTTCGTGCCAGTTGTTCGCCTAGTCTGGGACCTCTTACAAGCTCCCAAGCCCAGGGGAGAAGTAATGTCGAAGGACTTATGGGTTCAGCAGGCCTTGATCGACGAACAGACGTTTCCCTCCGTGGTTTCGGGTGTAACCAACTCACGTAGCCGACGTGATCACCCCACCCACACAAAGACGAGAGAGCCCATTTATTCCTCGTCTGCGGAAGAGGTTTCTCGCAGAAACCATGGACCAAATCTTGCAGCTTTTAAGTGCAAGTCGGTCCCTTCCGCGCAAGTCCAACTCCTAGGTGGTGCCATTAGCACTGGGTCAGTTCGGACTTGCTGCAGTACGACAACTGCACACCTCCCAGAGAGGCAAGGTGGTATCGCAACAGACAGTAACTCCGTCTGTTGCCGCACCAGCTGTTTTAGACCCTCAGTTTCAACGGACAGTAGCTCCGTTTGTTGTTGTCTTTCTTAAACTCTAGTGGTCTATGCTGCTGACAATGCAGTCTCAGCTTGCGGTGTTGATGCAGGAGTTTCAGGCAGAGAAGGTTAACACACCTCCTCCTGCGAGCGCTCCTCCACCTCTACGCAGTCCAGCCTGCCAGACGTATGATGTTGAGGTTCCTCAAGCTACCTCCATGCGTGAGCTGCCGCATTGGGAGTTGCCAGATACCAGCTCTGTGCAGCAACCTCCACTTTCCTTGAGGCAGGAGCCTCTTGCCACGCGGCAACCTCCTCAACAATGGGGGCAGGAGCCTTTTGCTTTACAACAACCTCCTCTACCCTTGAGGCAGGAGTATCTTGCATTACAACCATCCTCGAGGCAGCAACCTCTTGAGGTACGACAACCTCTACCATCCTGGAGGCAGCCACCTCAACTCTCGCAGCAGCCACCTCCACTTTCCTCGAGGCGAGAACCTCAACTCTCGAGGCAAGCACCTCAAGAACCTCAACTCGTGAGACAAGAGCCTCTCTCTGCGCAGCCACCTCAACCCTTGAAGCAAGCGCAACTCTTGAGGCAGGAACCTCATGCTATGAGTCAGCCACCTCCACTCTTGAGGCAAGAACCTCAACTCTTGAATGGGCTCTCGTGGCATGGTTGGTTTCGACCTGGCCTTTCATTAGAAGGGGCTAGCGTTCGATCCCAAGTATGAGGTAGAAATTTATTTCTATTTGAACACGATGTTGTGTTGATATTTATCCATATTGACTCATTAGGGGTAATTTGTATGAATTACTACCAATTGTGTCACGTGGTGGCCCGGGGAAATCTGGTAAAACTCGCTGGTAAAGAGACTGATGTCTCACCAGGTAAATCCTCGGACAGCTAGATTAGTGTCAGGTTCAGATTTCTTTAAAAAATCCTCCTCTACCCATGAGGCAGCCTCATGCTTATGAGGAGCCTCATGCTATGCGGCATCCTCCTCAAACCATGAGGCAAAGCCTCATGCTATGCGGCAACCGCCTCAACCCATGAGGCAGGAGCCTCATACTATGCGGCATCCTCCTCAACGCATGCGGCATAAGCCTCATCCCTTGCAGCTTGAGCCTCATCCCATGCAGCTTGAGCCTCATCCCATGCAGCATGAGCCTCATCCCATGCAGCATGAGCCTCATCCCATGCAGCATAAGCCGCACGCCATGCAACATGCTCTGCTTACCTTACAGCATGCTCTACACACAGCATGCTCTGCATACCTTACCGCATGCTTCTCAGTCACACATCTTTGGTTGTTGCCAACTCACTAGACTGTCAAGCAGTTTCATAACGTTGCCTTCTAGTCTGCTGCTTTTGCACCAGTGAAACCCTCACTGAGAGAACTTAGCTTTTCTCGGATATGGTTCCTGTAGATGAGCAAGTGCTATTCTCCCTCCTTCTGATTTTCCCTTGAGGACTCTGTCATTTGGAGAGGAGCCTTTAGCTGCTTAGCCTCCTATGGACTTTTATTTAAGCATAGCATGCTTCCAGGGAGGGTAATGGTTCCACTTCAGTCGCTAACCCCGTCTGTTACCACACCTGCTCCCATAGACCTTGAGCTGTGTTGCAAGACATGCAGTCCAAGCTTAGTCCTTGTTAGAGGATTTTTTGTTTACGGAGTCAGTGTGTCACTGGGAAGACGTTCAACAACCAGCAGAAGTGTCTTGTTGTGACGCAGTGCGGCAACCTCAGCAACCCGATAAGGAGTTGTCTGTACGACCCAGACAGTCTAGACAGCTTCGGGTTGTCACTGTACTTCCTCGCTTCCCCATGGTTGACAGTTCACAGACTGTGCAGCAGTACCATGATCTTGTGTCCGGCTCCGTCAGACGACTAGCTTTTAAGAGCTCCCACAAGTCGTCGCTGTCTGGAGATTCTCAGATGGACTATGGATCTGACCAAGGAACTGGGCCTCCTGGTCAATTTTGAGGAGTCCCAGCTCGTCCCATCCCAGACCATTGTCTACCTGGGTATGGATCTTCAGAGTCGAGCTTTTCGGGCTTTTCCGTCGGCCCCAAAGATACTAAGCCCTAGATTGCATCCAGAGCATGCTGAGAAGGAACCGATGCTCAGTCAGGTAGTGGATGAGTCTAACAGGGACACTTTCATCGCTGGCACTGTTCATCGAGTTAGGGAGACCCCACCTCCCCCCCTTCAGTATCATCTAGCGGCTCACTGGATAAAGGACATGACGCTAGAGACGATCTCAGTTCCTGTTTCCGAAGAGAGGAGGTCTACTCTCACGTGGTGAAAGAACAGCTTTCTTCTCAAGGAAGTCTACCTTTGGCTGTTCAGAAACCCGACCGCCGTCTCTTCTCTGACGCATCAGACACGGGCTGGGGTGCGACTTTGGACGGACAGGAATGCTCGGGAACATGGAATCAGGAGCTAAGGACACTTCACATCTATTGCAAGGAGCTGTTGGCGGTTCATCTGACCTTGATAAACCTCAAGTCCCTCCAGCTTAACAAGGTGGTGGAGGTGGACTCTGACAACACCACAGCCTTGGCTTACATCTCCAAGCAGGGAGGGACTCATTCGTGTAAGTTGTTCTAGATCGCAAGGGACCTCCTCATCTGGTTAAAAGATCGAAAGCTCACGCTGGTAACGAGGTTCATTCAGGGCGATATGAATGTCATGGCAAATCGCCTTAGCCGGAAGTGTCAGGTCATCCCCACAGAGTGGACCCTTCACAAGAATGTTTGCAGCAGACTTTGGGCCCTGTGGGGTCAGCCAACCATAGATCTGTTCGCTACCTCGATAACCTAGAGGCTCCCGTTGTATTGTTCTCCGATTCCAGACCCAGCAGCAGTTCACGTGGATGCTTTTCTGCTGGATTGGTCCCATCTCGACCTGTATGCATTCCCGCCGTTCAAGATTGTCAACAGGGTACTTCAGAAGTTCGCCTCTCGCAAAGGGACACGGCTGACGTTGGTTGGCTCCGCTCTGGCCCGCGAGAGAATGGTTCATAGAGGTACTGCAATGGCTGGTCGACATTCCCAGGACTCTTCCTCTAGGAGTGGACCTTCTACGTCTACCTCACGTAAAGAAGGTACATCCAAACCTCCACGCTCTTCGTCTGACTGCCTTCAGACTTTCGAAAGACTCTCAAGAGCTAGGGGCTTTTCGAAGGAGGCAGCCAGAGCGATTGCCAGAGCAAGGAGGACATCCACTCTCAGAGTCTATCAGTCTAAAGGGGAAGTCTTCCGAAGCTGGTACAAGGCCAATGCAGTTTCCTCATCCAGTACCACTGTAACCCAGATTGCTGACTTCCTGTTACATCTAAGGAACGTAAGATCCCTTTCAGCTCCTACGATTAAGGGTTACAGAAGTATGTTGGCAGCGGTCTTCCGCCACAGAGGCTTGGATCTTTCCACCAACAAAGATCTGCAGGACATCCTTAGGTCTTTTGAGACCTCAAAGGAACGTCGGTTGTCCACTCCAGGCTGGAATCTAGACGTGGTCCTAAGGTTCCTTATGTCATCAAGATTTGAACCTCTCCAATCAGCCTCTTTTAAGGACCTCACATTAAAAACTCTTTTCCTCGTGTGCTTGACAACAGCTAAAAGAGTAACTGAGATCCACGCCTTCAGCAGGAACATAGTTTTCACATCTGAAACGGCTACATGTTCCTTGCAGCTCGGTTTTTTGCTAAAACGAGCTTCCTTCACGTCCTTGGCCTAAGTCGTTCGAGATCCCAAGCCTGTCCAACTTGGTGGGGGACGAACTGGAGAGAGTACTTTGCCCAGTTAGAGCTCTTAGGTACTATCTAAAAAGGTCATAACCTTTACGAGGACAATCAGAAGCCTTATGGTGGGCTATCAAGAAGCCTTCTCTTCCAAGGTCTAAGAACTCAGTTTCTTACCTATTCAGGCTCCTGATTAGGGAAGCACATTCTCATCTGAAGGAAGAAGACCTTGCTTTGCTGAAGGTAAGGACACATGAAGTGAGAGCTGTGGCTACTTCAGTGGCCCTCAAACAGAACCGTTCTCTGCAGAGTGTTATGGATGCAACCTATTGGAGAAGCAAGTCAGTGTTCGCATCATTCTATCTCAAAGATGTCCAGTCTCTTTACGAGAACTGCTACACCCTGGGACCATTCGTAGCAACGAATGCAGTAGTAGGCGGGGGCTCAGCCACTACATTCCCATAATCCCATAACCTTTTTAACCTTTCTCTTGAATACTTTTTATGGGTTGTACGGTCGGCTAAGAAGCCTTCCACATCCTTGTTGATTTGGCGGGTGGTCAATTCTTTCTTGAGAAGCGCCGAGGTTAAAGGTTGTGATGAGGTTCTTTAGTATGGGTTGCAGCCCTTTATACTTCAGCACCTAAGAGTCGTTCAGCATCCTAAGAGGACCGCTACGCTCAGTAAGAAAGACGTACTTAATAAAGGCAGAGTAACGGTTCAAGTCGTCTTCCTTACCAGGTACTTATTTATTTTATGTTATTTTTGAATAACTAATAAAATAAAATACGGGATACTTAGCTTCTGTGTTAACATGTATGCTGGTCTCCACCCACCACCCTGGGTGTGAATCAGCTACATGATTATCGGGTAAGATTAATATTGAAAAATGTTATTTTCATTAGTAAAATAAATTTTTGAATATACTTACCCGATAATCATGATTTAATTGACCCACCCTTCCTCCCCATAGAGAACCAGTGGACCGAGGAAAAAATTGAGGTGGTGTTGACAAGAAGTACTAGAGTACCTGACCACAGATGGCGCTGTGGTATTCACCCCCACCTGTATAGCGATCGCTGGCGTATCCCGACCGTAGATTTCTGTCGGCAACAGAGTTGACAGCTACATGATTATCGGGTAAGTATATTCAAAAATTTATTTTACTAATGAAAATAACATATTATTATTTTTATTATTATTGTATGTTGATGGAGTGATGAGAGAGGTGAATGCTTGAGTACTTGGACGAGGATTGAAACTGATAGACGAGAATGATCATGAATGGGAGTTAAATCAGTTGTTGTTTGCGGATGATACTGTACTGTTTGGAGACTCTGAAGAGAAGCTTGGCCGATTAGTGACAGAATTTGGAAGGGTATGTGAGAAGGAAGTTGAGAGTTAATGTGGGTAAGAGTAAGGTTATGAGATGTATGAGAAGGGAAGGTGGTGCGAGGTTGAATGTCATGTTGAATGGAGAGTTTCTTGAGGAGGTGGATCAATTTAAGTACTTGGGGTCTCTTGTTGCAGCAAATGGTGGAGTGGAAACAGATGTACGTCAGTGAGTGAGTGAAGGATGCAAAGTGTTGGGGGCAGTGAAGGGAGTGGTAAAGAATGGAGGGTTGGGCATGAACGTAAAGAGAGTTCTGTATAAGAAAGTGATTGTACCGACTGTGATGTATGGATCGGAGTTGTGGGGAATGATTTTGACGGAGAGACAGAAATTGAATGTGTTTGAGATGAAGTGTCTGAGGAGTATAGCTGGTGTGTCTCAAGTAGATAGGGTTAGGAGCGAAGTAGTGAGGATGAGAACGGGTGTAAGAAATGAGATAGAAGCTAGAGTGGATATGAATGTGTTGAGGTGGTTTGGCCATATTGAGAGAATGGAAAATGGCTGTCTGCTAAAGAAGGTGAATGTAAGAGTTGATGGGAGAACTACAAGAGGAAGGCCAAGGTTTGGGTGGATGGATGGAGTGAAGGAAGCTGTGGGTGATATGTGGTTTAATGTCAGAGAGGCAAGAGATCATGCTAGAAATAAGAATGAATGGTGAGTGATTGTGACGCAGTTCCGGTAGGCCCTGCTGCTTCCTCCGGTCGCCTTGGATGACCGTGGAGGTAGCAGCAGTAGGGGATTCAGCATTATGAAGCTTCATATGTTGTGGATAATGGGGGTGGGTGGGCTGTGGCACCCTAGCAGTACCAGCCGAACTCAGTTGAGTCCCTTGTCAGGCTGAGAGGAACATAGGGAGGAAAGCCCCCCCCCCCCTTTTTTTCATTTTTTAAATGTCGACTTCCCCCAAATTTGGGGGAAGTGCCTTGGTATATTTATGTATGTATGTATGTATTATTATTATTATTATTATTATTATTATTATTATTATTATTATTATTATTTTTTTTTTATTATTATAATTATTATTATTATTATTATTATTATTATTAGCTAAGCTACAATCCTTGTGGGAAGAGCAAGCTGCTATAAGCCCAAAGGCTTCCACAGGGAAAATAGCCCAGAAAGGAAAGGAAATAAGGAAACAATAGATAGAATAGTGTACCTGAGTGTACCCTCAAGCAAGAGAACTCTAACCCAAGAAGAGGATGAATTTCAAGAAGTAGAAGATTTAGAATAAAGCATATATTCAGATCTCCCTGGACAATTCTATCCTGTTCGTAATACTAGGCAGGCAGTTAATTCTAATAGCCAGGCCTTCTCCATCATGAGTCTCAATACTACACAGTATTCTAGAAGTTTTATTCCAGCTGTTACCAAATTGTGGAATGATCTTCCTAATCGGGTAGTTGAATCAGTAGAACTTCAAAAGTTAAAAGTTGGAGCAAATGTTTTTTATGTTGACCAGGGTGACATGAGTCTTTTTATTGTTTATATATGACATATCTGTTTTTGACGTTGTTAATAGTTTATATAGGACGCTGTTACTGTTTTTAGAATGATATATTGTTAATTTATTCTCATCATTTATTTATTTCCTTATTACCTTTCCTCACTGGGCTATTTTTCCCTGTTGGAGCCCTTGGGCTTATAGCATCTTGCTTTTCCAACTAGGGTTGTAGCTTGGCTAGTAATAATAATAATAATAATAATAAGCTTTGAGCATGGGCAGGATGAAGTCCAAGTAAGTTACATCAAAAACTATTTGTGCTCTAGTGAAGTTGACGTTGTCATTGCAATTGCCAAAGTAAGAAGGATTTCTCATACTATTCGTAAGTCTCCATTAAAAGTGATACTCTCTAAAGTTCTATTAAATCTGAAAATACTTTTCATCTGATACTGTACTTGGTTATAAAACAAGAAGAAATAGTATACTTACTTTGGTAAAACAATTTATTATGAAATAAAAAATCCAATAAGTGTAGCAGAATACAATACAGCATTCTGAACAACTGAAATAGTTTGTGCTTTAAAACCTATTCAGTTAGGGTCAGGAAACTTTTGCAGTTATGATTCTACCCTTCTTAGTGCTGAAGAAATATTTTCTATTATTATGCAAGAATTTGACCAGAATTGTATTTTATCATGAAACTCCTCAAAGCATTGATTTCTAGTTTAAGCAAAAGGAGACTAAAACCAGTGATTAGGTTACTAGAATGCAAACAGTAGCCATATGTATTTTAAAGGAAGAAGATCGACTTGAGAAATGCACTTCAAATTATTACTGCTTTATCAGAAGCAACATGAATGCTAATGCGTCTCTTTTACAAAAACTGAGATCAAAATAGTTTAGTTGTTTCATATCAATCTGAAAGACAACTGCAGTCACTTGCTCAGAAATTAGGGAAATAGAATCTGGTTTTAAAATAACCTAGTCAAGGCAGTCCATTATTAGGAGCATAGTCAAAGAGTTCAAAATATATTAAGCAACTGGGGGAAAGACAGCAAACATCAAAATAACAACTGCTATAGAATCTGTGCACTGACATCTGTCGAAGCAGGGAGTGTATTTTCATCGTCAGGACTTTTACTCACAATACTGGAAACTGTTTCAGTTTTTTTTACATTCCTTTTATGTCAGATTAGCTGTGCATGAAAGAATCATATTTCTATGAACCTACCCTTATGTTCATACAATTGGCCCTCCATATTCAAGGGGGCTAGGTAAGAGACAGGCGCCATGATTGAGAATCCACGAATGCTTGCTGTGCCAGGGTTGGTCAACTCGCAGACCATTACCTACTTGTAGCTGACTAAAGCGTGGTTTACACAGTCACAAATGCATAAGGTTTGTGTACAATGAAGCGGCGGCCACAAAAGTGAGCGGAGAACAGACTTTCTTCGAACTGTTCGACAAAGGTGTTCGACAATCAAATACCCCATTCACATGTTCGAACATCTCTTCAAACACTTGTCTGTCGAACCTACCGTTTGGCAAGCAGGTTAAACAACTGGGTTCGAGGAACCGTTCGAACATGTAAACCTTTCTTAACACACTAGGTAACACACTGTACTTCACCACATTGTTTTCATGTGGTTTCTATCTTGGTATTGTAGTTCATACTACTTTTCAGAAGTAACTGTACATTATTAACACAGCTTTAGTATAAGTAAGATGACTCATAACTTGAAAGTCATTGCCTCACTACACTATGTATAAGTAACAACAAAAAACTTATTCATATCTAACAACATTCTCTGATGCTGTAAAACCTAAAATTGAAAACAAAAGTACAAAAATGCTTTAATGAATCACAATTATGTTTTTAAAAATCATGATTGTTCCAACACGGAGTACTTACCTCGAACTACTTTCTTAGGAGTACCTGGGATCTCCTCCCATCCGACCAGAGTTTTGTGTAGTTTACCCTACTTCCGTTTTCTGTAAGGGCTAACCCCAGGCGGATAGATATGTGCCCCGAGGCTAAGCCTGGGTCAGGGAGCGTTCTAGCTTGGGTCTCGACCCTCATTAAGTTCTCTGGTTGCGTCGCGATATCATCTCGACGCTCTCCTTAATTTCAGTGCGACCCTTTGTGTCCCCGACCCTTTGTGTCCCGCGTGGTCTCCACGTGGTATACCTGTGCCTTCCCTTTGTGTCCCCGCGGTCTCGTGTGTTAACCTTGTGCTTTCCCTTTGTGTTCCCGCATTCTCACGTGTTAATCTTGTGCTTTCTTATTCTTTCCCGCTGCGTTCCTGTGTCTAGCGGTGTATTGCTAGTGCGTGATGGAGCACCCCCGCCGTTGTCCTGGGCCTATGGCCGGGAAGTCGTGTGGTGCGTTCGTGTCCAAGCTGGAGGTAGACCCTCACTCCTTGTGCTCGTCGTGCAGGGGCAGAGTGTGTTCCCCGTCGGACACGTGCCCAGAGTGTGAATCGTGGAGTGAAGTGCAGTGGGTACGATTCGGTACGAAAAAGAAGAAGTCTTCCAAGAGGTTGCCCAAGAAGGCTAGCACCTCTTCTCCCTTGACGTCACCAGGAGAGCCTCCGGAAAGAGTTTCTCTACCACCTTCCCCTACCCAGAGTAGGGGCCGAGGTAAGTCTGTTGCGGGGAAGAAGCCAGTGGCTCTTCCCCAGGAGTCTGTTCTTCATGATAGCAGGGTAGCAGCTTCATTCCAGGCAAGCGGGGGTCCTGAAGGTGAGTTTAGTGGGGGTTCTATAGACGGTGCCCTGATGCTTGCGGGTCACGTCTCGTCGGATGACCCCATGTGGAGTAAAACTGTCCCTGCCTCTTCGCCCCCTTCATGGGCATGTTTTTCAGGTACCTCCGCAGTTGAAGGCACCCCCGAGAAGGAAGTCTCACCCCCCGTCAGATCACCTCAAATGGGTACCTCCGAGGACGCCCTGCAGGTCCCCATTGAGGTTGGAGGAAGGCCTCGGAACCTGGTTCCCCGACGTAGAGCGCCCACGCTCTCCCCCAGCGCCGCCGTCTTCATTACCAGACGTGTTTCTGCAGCCCACGCCTTCCGCGGTCCATCAGGTCGTTCAGCCGCCGGCTCTTCATGCCCCTGCCCCACGGACGAGTTACGGAGAGTCTTCAGATTCGTCGGTAGCAGCGGCCTCCAATTCCTCGTAAGGTGAATCCCGGAAGAAACCCCGTCAGAGGCATGAGAGGTCCCGGAGGAGGCATTCCTGTTCTCGCTCACGCTCCAGGTCTCGCCACGGAAGAAGACGATCCAGGTCCCCCAGGTGGAAATTCAGGAGGAGTAGATCGCCGGGGGAAGAATGGGTGGTTTATTCCCCGTAGTAAGCTCGTCGATTTTACTTCGGACCCGAGCACTTCAGGTTGGCGCCCTAGAGACAGGTCCCCGGAGAGGTTCACCTCCAGCCACAAGCTCGAACCTTGGAGGGACTCGGCCTCGCTGACCTCTTCGGACAGGCGTAAGACCGCGAAGGTCCCGACTCAATTCGCCCAGCGGAGGGACTCGCCCCTTCGGTTGGGCAGCCTCGTCTCGTCCTCCAAAGTAGCGCCTCAGCGACGGGAGATGTAGAGACGGCTTCCTCTGTCGGGCAAGCCCACGGAAGCCTGGTCCTCCACGACGAAGGACAGACCTAGGACGGAGGCCCTCGCCGCCACGGCAATGCCCGTCCTGCGTCCGGAACCTTACACAGAGGCCCCCGTCAGTGGAGCTCCGTCTAGAGAGGCAGGCCGCCAGACGGAGGACGCGGATGACAACGTAGATGGCGCAGCAGCGGAGGACTCTGCGTACAGGAGGGTGATAGGGCTCATTAGGAGAGACCACAGAATAGAAGAGCCCGAACCCTCCACCGAAGATGCCTGGCGCTCTAGCCTCAATAGGTTAATGGAGGCCCCCATCCAGCAAAGACCTTTGTTAGCTCTTCCGGTGGCCAGGGATGTGAGGCTCGGTAGAGCTCACGTCAACAAGATCGTGGCTAACAATGCAGATGCCTCCAAATCACAGAGTTCCTCAAAGTTGCTCCAGGGCCTGAGGTCCCAGAGCAAATTTTACCTGCCAGAGGGACAGCAGCCAGGGGCCTGCTAGATGGAAGCCTCCCTCGAAGTATTAGGCCAAAAAGCACCAGGAGACAGAGCCTCGACAGCCCCAGTCTGCTTCTCCCAATCAGAGGCGACTATGATGGAGGAGATGGCTAAGGACCTAGCCAACGTCGCCTCCTGGCTGGACTGGTGGGCGTCCGCCCTCGTAGGAATCCAGTCCTCCTACGACCTCTCAGTCCCGGGGAATCAGGCTCTACTGAGGGAGCTGATTATCTCGGGAGGTAGAGCTCTAAAGTTCTTATCCTACCAGTCCCTAGCCCAATCAGCCAACTGGGTTCTTCGAAGGAGGGACACTGCCCTGAATAGGATGACCAGACAAATTCCGGACAGGGAAGCGAGGGCCCTGAGGAGCCTGCCCCTGTGGAATGATGCTCTCTTCCTCTTGAAGGCAGCAGAGGAAATTATGGAAAAGGTCCAAAAACGTAAGGACGTGGGTGAACCCAGACGCCAGTCACTGCGGAGACCCATCCACAGAAGACCTCCGTCCGATGTTCCTCCTCCTGCTCGGGCCTCGCCTAGCCAGCCCAGGAGAGACGCCCCAACAGCTTCTTGGTCGCAGCCTTCGCAGCCCCTCCGTAGGGGAGCAGCTTCAGCCCCGCCCTCCTTTAGGACTTCCTACGCGGCCGCCAGGAGAGGACGTACAAGTCGATCCTCCAGAAGGAGATAGGGAGAGAGGCCCCTACTCCTGCCCAAGCCTCACTTGGGGGGATGCCTCAGACGTTTTTGGCAAGCATGGAAGAACCACGGGGCAGACCCGTGGACAGTTACAGTATTAAAGGAAGGGTACAGGTTACCATTCCTAGCAGAACCCCTGCCGCTAATTCCAGATCTTCGGGTGGAGTGGTTAGCTCCCAAGGACCCCTTGAAGAGGACAGCCTTGCAAGAGGAAGTCTCAGCGATGCTGGCAAAGGGAGCGTTGGAAACGGTACAGGAACCGAGCCCGGGCTTCTACAGTCGGCTCTTCCTAGTGGAGAAGGCAACGGGAGGCTGGAGGCCGGTCATAGACCTCTCAGCCCTCAACAAGTTTGTGTGCAAGACCGACTTCAAGATGGACACCCCAAAGTCGGTCCTGGAGTCCTTGAGGGAAGGGGACATCATGATGTCCATAGACCTCAAGGATGCATATTTCCAAATTCCAGTTCACCCCTCCAGCAGAAAGTACCTTCGGGTGAAATGGGGTGCCCAGACATTGCAGTTCAAGTCCCTCTGCTTCGGACTGTCCACAGCACCTCAGGTCTTCACGAGGGTCTTCGCAACAGTCTCAGTTTGGGCGCACGAACGGGGCATCCGCCTGATTCGTTATCTAGACGACTGGTTGCTGCTTTCATCCTCAGAGGTAGTACTGAGGGAACAAGGCGCGGAGCTACTGCAATTCTGCAAGATTCTGGGCATCACCATCAACCTGGAGAAGTCTCATCTGTCGCCCTCCACCGGGATGACCTACCTCGGGATGGTCCTGGATTCCCGTTTGGTGAGAGCCTTTCTCTCGGGGGAGAGGCTGGACAACTTGGACCAGATCCTCCGCCCCTTCATATCGGGACAGCCCAGGAGGGCGAAGGACTGGCAGAGGTTAATAGGCCACCTCGTATCATTGGAGAAACTGGTTCCCCAAGGAAGGCTCAAACTCAGAAATGTCCAATGGAATCTGAAGGAACTCTGGAACCAGAAGGATTCCCCCCACAAGGTGGTTCCCGTTCTCCCGGAAACGAAGGAAGCCCTGGAATGGTGGCAAGACCGAACGAACACCTTCAAGGAGATGCCCTTCGCAGCCGAGCCCCCCGAAATGCTCCTATTCACAGACGCGTCCAAGGAGGGGTGGGGTGCCCATCTCCTCGGAAGGTCAGCAAGAGGCAGTTGGACGGAGGCAGAAAAGGCCCAACACATAAACGTCCTAGAGATGAGGGCAGTTCGAAGGGCGTGCCTGCAGTTCGTCAATCTGCTCCGGGGAAACACCGTGGCACGGATGTGCGACAACGCCACGGCGGTGGCATACATAAAGAGGCAGAGAGGACTGAAATCGAGGGAGTTGTGCGATCTCACGTTAGAACTTCTGGATTGGGCCGAGTCAGAGCAGATCACAATCACAGCGAGGTTCATTCCAGGAAAAAGGAACGTCCTGGCCGACGGCCTCAGCAGGATGGGACAAGTGGTAGGAACCGAGTGGTCCCTGCACCCAGAGGTAGCCAAGCTCATCATCCAGCAATGGGGCTCGCCAGTGAAGGATCTCTTCGCAACAAGACTGAATACAGTACTCTACTCCCCGTATTCTGTTCTCCTGTCCCAGACCCAAAAGTGGCGTTAGAGGACGCCTTCCAACATCCCTGGGACAATCTAGATGTATACGCCTTCCCCCCTTTCGCGATGCTCAGACAAGTGCTCAACAGGGTAAGGAGGGACCACAACCTGAGGATGACTTTGGTAGCGCCCTGGTGGCCGGAGAGAGAGTGGTTCGCGGACCTAAAAGAACTAGCGTGCCTTCCGCCGTGGCCTCTCCCGGACAGACCGGACCTTCTCCGGCAGCCCCACTTCCAAAGGTTCCAAGAGAACCCTCGGTCCCTCTGCCTTCACGCGTGGAGGTTATCGAGCGTCTCCTGAGGAAGGAAGGCTATTCAGCAGGAACGGCAGAAAGGATGTCTGGATATCTGAGGCGTTCATCGGCAGCGGTATACCAAGCTAAGTGGGCCACTTTCACGAAGTGGTGCTCCTCCAGGAACATCAAGCCTCTGAGGGCCTCCATTCCGGAGATTGCGGACTTCCTGGTATACCTCAGGGACGTGGTCGGTATATCTATTCCAGCCATCAAGGGAGTCCGTGCGGCCTTAGGCCAAATCTTCCTCCTGAAAGGCATCGACCTGGGGTCCTCGAGGCATATCTCGATGCTCATCAAGAGTTTCGAGCAAGCGTGCCCCCCTCAAGCCGTCAGAATGCCGCAATGGGATGTGGCGAGGGTCCTGAAGATGTTAAGTGAACCCCCGTTCGAACCCCTGAAAGACATTGTGGACAGGGATCTCACCCTCAAGACTGTTTTTCTACTGGCATTGGCTTCAGCGAAAAGGGTGGGCGAGATTCACGGACTGTCTTACGAGGTCTCACACTCGAAGGGCTGGCATGAGGTTTCCTTCAAGTTCGTCCCGACTTTTGTAGCGAAGACCCAGAATCCAGCAGTTTGGGATCCCAGGTTTGAGGGCTTCTCTATACCAGCAATTCCTCGTTCAGACAACCCGAAGGACTTAAAGTTGTGCCCTGTCAGAGCCGTAAGGAAATACCTGGAGAGGACTGCTAGACTCCGCCCTGGTATCAAGAGCCTTTTCGTCTCTACAGGTACAGTGAAAAAGCCGGTCTCGAAGAACACTATCTCCTTCTGGTTGAGACAGGTGATTATCAGGGCTTATAGTAGTGCGGGCGTTCCCCTGCCGGGTAAACCCAGGCCCCACGACATTAGGGGTCTAAGTACCTCCTTAGCTTTCGAAAAGAACATGGCAGTGGGTCAGATCCTAAAAGCTGGCACCTGGGCTAATCAGTCTACCTTCACGGCTCACTATCTGAAGGAATGCTCGAGGAAGTCCCTAGACGGGTTCTCAATAGGAACAGTCATCTCCGCGCTCCAAGCGATTTAACGGCATAGCCCCAGGTACAATCGTGGGTAGTAAGACCAAGAGACACAGGTTCGTTTCCCTAACCCCCTTGCTCTTCCTTCCCCCTCTTCCACTCGAAGATAGACTCAGGTAGCCCCTGAGCCAGCTCTCAAGACACGTGATCATCGAAAGGACATGTATCCAAGGAATTCTTGCACAGGTGAGTTACTTAGACACTAACATGAGATCTTTGTATAGTTTCTCCTATGTTTCGTTTTCTGATCAGCTCTGAACTTAGCCCCCTATCTAGGTTCCACTCATCCTGCTTAGCTAGGTCTATGGGTCGAGAAGGACACTCCCACCTCCTAAAGTGTAAGTCTCCTAAGAAAGTAGTTTGAGGTAAGTACTCCGTGTTGGAACAAATCACAAATTTTAAGCAATTTGTATTTTTCCTAACAGTACTTACCTCGAATTACTTTCGGGTAATGGCCCGCCCTTCCTTCCCCGAGTGCCTTACTAACCCTTTAGGTAACTAAGCTACCAAGAACTTACTGAGGGTCGAGACCCAAGCTAGCACGCTCCCTGACCCGGGCTTAGCCTCAGGGCACGTATCTATCCACCTGAGGTTAGCCCTTACAGAAAACGGAAGTAGGGTAAACTACACAAAACTCTGGTCGGATGGAAGGAGATCCCAGGTACTCCTAAGAAAGTAGTTCGAGGTAAGTACTGTTAGGAAAAATACAAATTACTTAAGATATGTGATTTTTAAAAAAAAATGTGTTAAGGATTTGCACTACAGTTGGTCAGCTGATTACCGAATGCTGTGTTTACAGTTGTTTCCATACTAACAAATCTTCCGTTATTTATGTGGATTATCTTTCAGCGGCAGCTGAAGGTAGCCATTAGACTTTAATTGTGAGGTGACTAGGAGTTAATTATATTATGTCGATAGTATTCGTATTAGTTTCGGCGATTTAGGTAACCGAACCTTGCTTACGCTAGGCGCCCTAGCCAAGGTGTTTCAGTTTACTTTCATGCATGATATAATAAGCATTCTTAGTGTTATTAAATTTAAATGAAGCTATTAGGCAATTTATACATGTAAGGTATATCGATTGCATATAAATATTTCCTCTTCTAAGATAGTACAGGTATACGAGAGAGCTTCGATGATTTAGGTAGTCGATTCTTGCTGCCACTGGGCTAGTAGCCTAGTGGCTTTAGTATACTTTCATACATATTCCCCGGTTACCCTCGTGTATTGTTTTATCAATTCAGGGGGGGATAGATATCTCCTAGAATTATCATATAAAGCAATACCCGCCTCCAGTGAAGATTTAAGGGTAATCCCTCCTTCCCTCTGGGTGTAGCTTTAGGCTACAACCCTAGTAAGTCGTGCCTTGAGTTGTCATTCAGGCAGGACTAGGCTAGGGTTTTTCTTCCCCTTCCCTTAGCTGCAGATGGCAAACTTTGGGTTTAGGTCAGAACCTCAGAGTACATAGTTGTGTGCCGGCAGCTGGTCGGCAGGGTGAATAGTTATTCCCTTGTCGGATTACTCTGCCGGCATAGGAGGCTAGACCTCCCTAGACTGCACTTGAAGGGGTTATATGATTTTACCCCCTTCTTCCTGTGGTCTAGTAGACTAGACCTGTGCTTGCAGACCCTAGGCTGAAGAATAAATATTCTTCTGCCGCCTAGGATGGCGCCGGCACTGAAACTCTGTTTCTCTCTTGTTTAGGGGTGGCAGCTAGATAGCTGCCGGCCCCTTAACTGTATTGGCAGACCCTAGGTTGGAGAATAGATTCTCTCCTACCGCCTAGGATGGCACCGATACCGAAACAGAGTTTCCTTAGGGTATGATAGGACCGGCAACCTGCCGGCTCCTTTCACACCTTATACAGGGCCCTTTTCCCTCCCCCCTCTGTCCTTTAGCGATGGCCTAGCCATCACAACCCTTTGGCCGTCGTCCTACAATCTCACCGCTTGCCGGCAGGTTGTAGGGGGCTTCTGCTTGTAGTGGCCTAGTTGCTCAGCTTTCCCTTATGGACGCAAGGCTCCGGGAGAGCTGTGCCGGCTGGACCAGCTGCCGGCAGAAGATCCCTTTGCTATAGAGTGTTCTTCAGTCCTCTCTTGAACTGCCATTCACAAACCTGTGTCCGGCAGAGACCGACAATGGTGGTGGATGGATGAAAGCCTGAACATCTTATATTCTCCCCTTCCATTTGAACCCTCATTCCGGAGGAAGGAAGTGAGACAGCTCTTACATCATCCTTCACTCCTTGCTTTTTCTCTCTATCGGCTAGTGCCGCCAGGTACTAACCTAACTGGCGACTGCCGGCCACTACCCTAGCCGGCAAGGTGCTGGCTGGACTTGTGCGCCGGCAGCCAACGAGCCGCTGGCACAACTGACTTGGCCGGCAAGAGCCGGCCGAGTTCTGATTACCGGCCATTACCCTGTCTAGTAAGATGCCGACTGGACTAGTGCGCCGACAGCCGGTGACCCGCTGGCCATCATCCCAGCCGATGATGCACCGGCTGAACTGTGCCTTAGGTGCTAGCCTTGCCGGCTAGAACTACAATATATGACTATACAGTAGCCAGTATATTTGCAGTATAGATCATACTGCAAACAGAAAACTATAGTATAAAAGTATACAGTAGTTAAATTTCCAACATACTCTTTGTGTCCAGGCGAAGTCTATTGTTGAGACCATACTAGATAAGGAAGGAATTCTCTTTCCATATACTGATAAATGATCAGTTACGAATGACCCTCATTATTAATCCTTTTGGAAGTTGGTGTTAAGTTACACTTATCTATCCTTATAGGTTAGAACTCTTCCAATGGGCCTCTTGAAGAGGATAACCCTAGGCTTTAATCTTGAGGGAGGTCACAGCAATTGGCTGGGCAGGAAACACATGTATGTGTCTTTCCTAATTCATTTCTAGCTTACCTATCCTAAGCTATATGCAATAAAATAAAATGAAAAATATTATTAATAATATTTATTAGTTTATTTAGTGAGATGAAATACCTTATACTCATTTTGTTTTCCTCTCTTTACAGGAGGACCATGTGAAGTGCCGTAGTGTCTTCTGCAACGTCCGGAGCAAGGACTTCTGCGGCCAGGAGGAGTGCAGGACGCATTCCCACTGTTCCATCGCCAAGGGACCTCTCAAGTATTGGGGCACCCGGGTATGTAATGTGTGCAAAGCCTTGGTTACTGAGGCCTTTGATGACCCCAAGACAATGGAGTCAAGGGATGCAGCACGGAGTTCGCTGTGTAGATGGGTTCGTGGCTTCCAGAAAAATGCCACGGGGCCTTACCTTCCGAATGAACGGATGAGGGCCTATCTGTTCCCTAAGGCATCTGCAGATGCTGTTATACCACAGCCTCACCCTGAGATCCCTTGTGTCCAGATTTCCGTAGATACGGATGTCTCGGATGCGATGAAGGACATCCATCTAGACGAGAGGATGTCAGAGGTGTCAGAAGACACCAAAAAGGACCTTCTTGCGGAAGGTCAGGAAGAGGAGTCTACGTTGGCTCTGGAAACGGAAGAGGATGAAGTCGAAACGGTGTCTGTTTTGTCGGTTCCAGCCCCAGAACCAGTGCCCTCTACGTCCTCTGCTCCTCCATCTGATGAAACAGGGAAGACCCTGTCTACCCTTATGTCTATGATGGAGAGGTTCCACAAGCAGAGCGAAGAAAGGGAAGCTGCATTGAGGAAGGAGATACATCAGCTTGCAGCATCCTGTGGGTCTCATAGGAGACTCAATGTGAAAGATCTTCCCTCGTGCTCTGAGGTAAACCTATGGAGGCATGCAGAGTACATGCCAATCACGAATGGGAAGATTTTCATCTCAGAAAAGCTGGGAGGTTACCTTATCGAGGACATCCAATTTTGGCCCAGCTTTGAGTCGTATCCAGACTGCTTCGTCCGTCTAAAGGCGGAACCCGTGTCCAAAGAGGAGACAGCCGAAAGAGGTCATAGTGCTTGACCATGCAAAGGATCAAGCTTTATTGGCTAGCAGTCTGAAGGACAGGGGCTTCACTAATTCTAAGGTGCCAGCCCTGAGTAAGAAAACTAATTCTAAGGTGCCAGCCCTGAGTAAGATACACCCTTCCTTTTGTTGCGCTAGCTACAATGGCCTTTTCCTTTGCGGAAAAAGGGTTCAAGGCGGTGATGAAGGCAGTGGAAGCTGGGAAAACTTGCCCTACACTTGAGGAGTGTAGACCCCTTTCCCTAGCCCTGCCTACAGATCACAAGGACTGGAAGGATATACAGCTTACCTTCTCAGTCGGGAAGTTGGAGGCGGATATTGCTGGATGCCAGTTCAGTGAAAACCTCCCTAAGTTGTCTGACTTTCTCCTGCGCAGAGAGCAGGAGACGAAGGAAAGGCTTTCTGCCTCTCTGTCCCTCCAGACCACTTAAGAGGCAATGGCCAGTGAACATAGATCCCCAGATATGTTTATGGTCGTGGCCAAAACACATTTGGCAACCCTGGTCAAAGACTTCTATGGTTTTGTTAGGGCTAGAAGGGCTTGCAGGGAGTTCGTGTTTGCTTCGGCTGCGGTAAAACACGAACCTAGGAAGCTGATATCTTCCAATATCTGGGGAAAGGACCTCTTCCCGAGTGAAGTAGTCAAGGAAATAGTCGACAAGGCCGCCACGGAGAACAGGAACCTTCTCCAAAAGTGGGGTGTGTCGGCTAAGAGGAAGTCTTCCCCGGATGAGGGTCCCCAACCGAAAAGGAAGACAAAGAGGCCAAGGTTGCTCTCTCGCCTCGCAAGACAACAACAACTTCCCATGACCGCAGTCCCCCAGATGGTGGCACAGCCCCAACCCACCTACCAGATGGTACCCTAGTAGGTAGCGACTCTGTCACCAGCCTTCACTCCCGCCTATGAGAGGCAGACCACTACCTTTTGCCCTAAGGGTAGAGGGTCAAGTAGAGGTTCCTCTAGACGTCCCTCAAGAGGAAGAGGGGGTAGGGGAGGACGCGGTCAAGGAGGCAAGCCCTCCGGACACCAGAAGCAATGAGATGCTTCCGGTAGGTGGAAGACTCCGACTATTCCGGGATCGATGGACCTTCGATCCCTGGGCCCACAGCCTGATGAAGAATGGACTAGGTTGGAGCTGGAAGACAGCTCCACCATCATTTCCTCAATTCTTCCAACACTCCACCCCATTCTGGAAGAATATACCCGAGAACTCTTGAGCAAACGGATGATAAGGAGGGCAAAGTCCATCAAATTTCAAGGAAGGATGTTTTGTGTTCCCAAGAAGGACTCAGACAAACTCAGAGTCATTCTGGACTTGTCGCCACTCAACAAGTTCATAGAAAATGACAAGTTCAGGATGCTGACCTTTCAACACATAAGGACCCTATTGCCCAAAAGGGCATACAGTACACAGTCTCCACAGACATGGCAAATGCCTATTGGCACATTCCGATCAATCGCCAACTCTCCTCCTACCTAGGATTCAGGCTACAAAAAAGAAAGTACGCTTTCAGAGCCATGCCCTTCCGACTAAACATAACCCTAAGGATCTTCACGAAGCCTGAGATGCAGTCGTTCAACAACTACGCCTAGAAGGTGTCCAGGTGATGACCTACCTGGACGATTGGCCGGTGTGGGTAGCATCCGAGATGGAATGCATGCAAGCATCCAAGAAAGTGATCCAGTTCCTGGAACATCTGGGATTCAAGATCAACATCAATGAGTCTCGACTATCTCCAGCTCAGAAGTTTCTATGGCTAGGTATACATTGGAACTTACAGTCACATCGCCTCTCCATTCCTTTAAAGAAGAGGAGAGAGATAGCGGGATCTGTCAAGAGACTACTGAAATCCGATAGGATTTCAAGACGCCAATAGGAGAGAGTGCTGGGTTCCCTTCAGTTTGCATCAGTGACAGACCCAGTGCTAAGAGCGCAGCTAAAAGATGTATCAGGAGTCTGGAGAAGATACGCATCAAACGCTCAAAGAGATCTAATAAGACTGATGCCGATCCGACGACGATCACTTCTCAAGCCATGGTCGAAGGTCAAGAACCTGAAGAGGTCGGTGCCTCTGCAACTGCCTCCACCCTCAGTCATCATCCACACGGACGCATCAAAGGAAGGATGGGGAGGTCACTCTCATCAACGGAAAGTCCAGGGAACTTGGTTCTCTCTATTCAAGACCTTCCACATCAACATTTTGGAGGCCATGGCAGTCTTCCTCACACTGAAGAAATTGTCCCCTCGCCCTTCAGTCCACATAAGACTGATTCTGGACAGCGAGGTGATAATGAGATGTTTGAATCGTCAAGGTTCGAGATCACCTCAACTCAACCAAGTGATGTTAGCCATCTTCCGCTTAGCGGAAAAGTAGAGATGGCACTTATCAGCAGTTCACCTTCAAAGTTTCCACAATGTGATGGCGGACGCTCTATCCAGACTAACGCCGATAGAGTCAGAATGGTCCCTAGATGCAAGATCATTCTCCTTCATCTTACATCAAGTCCCAGAACTGCAGATCGACCACTTCGCGACGAGCGACAACAAGAAACTACCTTGTTATGTGGCCCCATACGAGGACCCTCTAGCGGAAGCGGTGGACGCCATGTCCTTCAACTGGAACAGATAGACCAGGATTTATCTGTTCCCTCCAACCAACCTGCTGATGAACGTCCTCAACAAGCTGAGATCTTTTCAAGGAACAGCAGCCCTAGTGGCTCCCAAGTGGCCCAAGAGCAACTGGTTCCCTCTAGTATTGGAATTGCAGCTGAAGCTGATTCCTCTGCCAGACCCAGTTCTAACTCAACAAGTACAAAAGTCGACTGTCTTGGCTTCATTACGGAAAACCCAAGACCTTCATTTCATGATTTTCTCTCCTTAGCAATAAAGGAAAGGTTTGGGATCTCGAAAGAAAATATAGACTTCTTAGAGGAATATAAGTCGAAATCTACCAGAAGGCAATATGAGTCGTCTTGGAAGAAGTGGGTTGCTTTTGTCATGGCAAGAAAACCATAAGAAATCTTAACAGATTTCTGTTTATCCTTCTTTATTCACCTTCATGAACAAGGTTTAGCAGCCAACACGATAACTACGTGTAAATCTGCCTTGATTAGACCTTTGCTTTACGCTTTCCAAGTAGACTTTTCTAATGAAATCTTTAACAAGATTCCTAAGGCCTGTGCTAGGCTTAGGCTTGCAGCATCTCCAAAGCCCATCTCATGGTCCTTGGATAAGGCTCTACACTTTGCCTCAATGCTGGACAATGAGAACTGCTCTCTGAAAGATTTGAGTCAAAAAGTTATATTCTTGTTTGCTCTAGCCCCGGGGGCTAGTTAGTGAGATAATGGCCCTTTCTTGGGAAGAGGGCCATATTCAGTTTACGGAAGTGGGAGAACTGAATCTCTTTCCTGACCCAATGTTTCTCGCCAAAAACGAGCTACCCACCAGGAGGTGTGGTCCCTGGAGAATCTGCCCTCTGAAGGAAGATGTCTCGCTGTGTCCTGTAGTGTCTAAAGGTCTATCTTCGTAGAACTTCAGACTTCAGGGGAGGACAGCTCTTTAAAGGGGAAACATCGGGCTCAAACTTATCCCTGAAACAACTAAGGGCGAAGATCACCTACTTAATTCGCAGAGCGGATCCTGACAGTACACCCGCAGGTCATGATCCTAGAAAAATTGCTTTGTCATTGAATTTTTTCCAATTTATGGATTTCAAGCATCTTCGCTCGGATACTGGATGGAAGTCATCCAGAGTGTTTTTCAAATACTACACGAATCAAGTGCAAGAATTAAAAAGATACATGGTGGCAGCAGGTAGTGTACTAAAACCTATCGCTTAGTGCTGCGAGGAACAGTGGATTAATTGGGACTATATTCTATAGGTTGTACATGTTGGCACCTTACAGTGCAACATGGTGAGTGAAATGTCACCAAGGTGACATTTTGGACTGTTCCAGTGACTGAAGGTGAAGAAACATAGACTTGACACTAGTGCCGTGTGTTTTTACAGTGTAAAAGACAGACTTTCTCAGAAATGTATTAGAAAATTATTGAATTTTCAATTGAGTGGCATGAACGATTGTTTTCTTTCAGATGAAACAAGTATTTCTGGTCTGGCCTGCATTTTCTATGTTTATTATTATTCACTTGCATTTTTGTGTTATTATGAAATGTATGCTGAATTACTATTTATTGATTGCCAATAAATAACTGATTGATATTTGTGTCTTATTTCGCCCCAAACCTATATAATACAGTAAAGTTATGTACGAGCATTACTTTTTTATTCCTTATTATTCTGCATAATAACATAAGAACAACTGAAGTAACTTTGTTCCTCAATGTATACAAACCTTTTCTGCCCATGCATACCTTGTTTCGACATGGATATAAACTTGTCTGTTGTGGTATACAGCTGAGCTGACATACCTTAGATGCTATGGTGGCCTATGTAAACCTTTGTTCGTTTCGAAAATACAAACTTCGACTTGTTGAGTATACAGCGAGACCTATATGCCCTTTTGTTGCTAGGTTGGTCATATGAAATATGCAAACTTCGAGACTTTTTCCTGAGTCTAGTATGACTCTTCCCTGTGGGGGCAGTAAGCACTAACATAGTTCATGATTAGAAGCAATGACGTATTACGGTAACGTCATAGGTCTCTAAGGTCTAAAGCGACCGAGGAAATATTGTCTTGAGGTTAGGGCACAATTGCAAAATCCACAGATACATTAATGCTCTGGTAAACTTCCATCAGGACGACATGACCTGAACCCTAAAATTCGCTCAAAATCTATTTTTGGGTGAGATAGCCATGTCGTCCTGATGGATCCGCCCACCTTTCCATGAAAAGGCCTTGGCAGGATACCTCCCAAGAATACTGTATCTGTAGCACCTGCTCAACGCTACAAGGAATAAAGATGGCGGCGATGATGGCGCCATCTAGGTACTCAAACAGTAACGAAGGAAGGGAACCTTGATAACGGCTCCTCTTTTTTTTTTTGCCACTTTCCCCCTCTAAGTGTAAACGCTATGTGGGGTGAAGATTGCTCTGTGGCGTGTCAAGAATACATCCCCTGATATTATGCGATATCGTTAAAGGAAACTTTAAGGATATTCGCGCCAGGAGTTAGAATTCTGGAGACCTTAAGTTAAATTCTCTGGGAATACACTGTAGTCAAATATACCCTAGGAAGCTACTTAAAGGAACCTTCCATCAGGACGACATGGCTATCTCACCCAAAAATAGATTTTTCGCTTAGCTCAAAATCCGTTAACTAACTGCAAAAATTCTGTTCTACTTTTTTACCATTCCTTCCCTTTTATTCCTTTGTATTTGAGAGCTCTCTCATGTCCCTCGTAAAGGTAGTAATTTCATGGCATCTGATTTACATCCTAGCTTTTATTTTGTGTAGTTATGTTTTGTTTTTAACAATAATTTTTACCCACAGCTTGAAGTAGATGTTGATTGGGAGGATTCAAATGATTCTGATGTTCTTGACAACATTGATGATGATCCCGACTGCACTGCTACAGGGGCCAAAAAGAGAAAACGGAAAAAAACAAAACGCAAGGGGGGTCGTCCACGAAAGCTCAAAGTATCTTCAAAAGGAAAGGTATGTTGAATAATATGAATATAAATACAGTATAGTTTTGCCAGAAGAATCATTGCTTCTTATAAGAAAACACTGAGGTCTTAATCATGAGAAATTGAAACATAACACTTTACAAATACATTCTGTTGTATTTGAATCATTCTCTCAACATTGAGGTTGAAGTACATTACTGTATGGTGCATGCATATATAGTACTGCAATGAAAGATTTTAGTTCATAGATATGTACAGGATTTTACTTTTTATCTTTAAGTACTGAGTTGATGTGTGACAAATGAGATAGCATTCATTATCTATTGTCTTGTTAATATCAATTTTGTTTGTTTGCTCATGTTAAATATTTATGATGTACAATACTCACATTTATGTGCAACTTTATATTGACTTATCACTATTAAGTAAGTTTGTTTTAATGCATATATACACCTTTCTTCCTTTAAAATAGGGAACGTCTTTAGAGCAGAGCTATAATTGTTGTTAAAAGTCATTAACTTGGTCATTCGTACTGTTGCGTTCTATTCAAGAATGTTTAATCTTTTTTTTACTAGTTATTTCGAATGGTTGTTATTGGCTTCGAGTTAATAATTTGATTTTTTTACCTAATAGGTATTACGGTTCTCTGTGTCGCAATCAAGTGAGATCGCAAAGTATAAACTCGCGTAAAGCTCAGGGTGACTGAACCCTAGCTTCTTCTACACTACTATCTACACATAATTTATTATTATTATTATTATTATTATTATTATTATTATTATTATTATTATTATTATTACTTGCTAGGCTGCAACCCTAGTTGGAAAAGGAAGATGCTATAAGCCCAGAGGCTCCAACAAGGAAAATAGCCCAGTGAGGAAAGGAAAAAAGGAAAAATAAAATATTTTAAGAACAGTAACAACATTGAAATAAATATTTCATATGATAAAAACTTGAACAAAACAAGAGGAAGAGAAATAAGATAGAATAGTGTGCCCAAGTGTACCCTTAAGCAAGAGAACTCTAACCCAAGACATTGAAAGACCATGGTACAGAGGCTATGGCACTACCCAAGACTAGAAAACAATGGTTTGTTTTTGGAGTGTCCATATTCTAGAAGAGCTGCTTACCATAGCCAAAGTCTCTTCTACCCTTACCAAGAGGAAAGTGACTATACTCTATCGGATCCTTTAAGGCGAACAAGGCTGGGTTTGGGCCGGGAGCGGCGATGCCATATCAAATATTACCATCACGTTGTATGGTGTATGGAGGCAGCATAAGTTAAAAAAATGTAAATATAATTAATTAATAATAAATATTCGCGATTATTAAATGCCCTCGTAATTTCTTTACTTTTAATAACAATAAAATTACACGTTTCTTCTTAAACGTGGCAGAAAAATTTTACAGCGCTGCCACATCCTTCTCAGGCGTTAAGCTGACCTCAGGGTATGAATATGTCAAACAGCGTGTGTCTCCATAAAGACGGCTCAACCAAAACAGTCAGTCATTAAGGAGTCTGTTGCCCTACCAAGAACATGGAAGGAAGTCCTCGTTATACAAATAAAAAAATGTTACATATTTTTAATATAAAAGATGTGCAGAAATAAATCTCTATAATCCTGGCATTCTTGTGTATCGTTATCAGTATAACATTCATGACTCAAAACTATCATCTATTTGTTTTGATAAATCCTTACAAAGACTATGAAACACAAATTGATATTTTCATCAGGTATGACACTCAAGCAAAAGTATCTTATATTTTGAAGATAAAAACGTGCCAAACCTAAAACAAAATATTCAAAGTAAATTATAAAGCTAGAACAAAGTCCATAGAAAGAAGGCATGAGAATATAAAAAGAAAGTGTATTGGATACTCTTAATGAAGATAATTGGGCGTCTATACTACGTATAGATACCGTAATATATTTAATTGTTGTCGATAATTCTGTGTAACCCATGTATCTTTATGACACTATTTCAGTTTACCTGCCTAAATTTACACAGGATCTCTCTCTCTCTCTCTCTCTCTCTCTCTCTCTCACACACACACACACACACACACATATATATATATATATAATATATATATATATATATATACAGTATATATATATATATATATATATAAAACAAATGGTAGAGCCTCCACAAGATAGAATTTGTGAGTGTAGGTAGATGAATTCACACATACGAGTTGATTAGAGAATGCGGAAACTCAGTAGTATGGGATAATCCCTAGAAAGGTCCAGTATATTGCCCCAGGAGACATTCGAGCGCAGGGATTAAAAGGGTAAACAGGAGCGGTAGGCCTTTAAACACTCCAGAGAAGGACATTTGGCAACGTAGGAGACAACGCCCAGATTGCCATGAAGGAGCCGACAGAGTATAGTGAATAATTACAGTGCAGTAGTTAACCCCTTGAGTGAAGAAGAATTGTTTGGTAATATCATTGTTGTCAGGTGTATGAGGACAGAGGAGAATCTGTAAAGATTATGCCAGACTATTTGATTTATGTGTAGGCACAGGGAAAATGAACCGTAACCTGGCCAACCTACTACCTACAAGAGTGTCTTTAGCAGAGCTGTAATGGTTGTTAAAAGTCATTAACTTGGTAGTTCGTACTATTGCGTTCTATTCAAGGTTGTTTAATCTTTTTTCATACTATTTATTTCGAATCGTCATTGTCTTCAAGTTAATAATTTGATTTTTTTATTTAATAGGGATTACAGTTCTCTTGTGTCGCAATTAAGTGAGATCGCAAAGTATAAACTCGCGTAAAGCGATGGCCGACTATATCCTAGTACTTCCTTCCATTTCCGTAAAAAAAATTTAATACTTCACAAGGACCTTCAAATTTATCACTGACCTTATTTACTTTCATTCTTCCTTTCTCACTAAGTTTGTTTAACACTCCCTCTCTTCAACATTGTAGCTTTCAAACATCTCAATCCCTGCCTTCCAGACATTTTCTTCATTCTTCGACATGCCCAACCTTGTCTTTTCAAAATTTGATACAAACATCCCTGAACATTACGATCTTGCTTGTAATACTAGGTGAGTAGTAAATTCTAATAGTCAAGCCTTCTCCATCATGAAGCTCAATACTACTCAGTACTCTAGAAGTTTTATTCAAGCTATGACCAGGTTGTGGAATGATCTTCCTAAGCAGGTAACTGAACCGGTTGAATTAAAAAATTTAAATTTGTGCGTATGTTTTTATGTTGAACAAGCTCACATAAGTCACTTATATAGTTTATTTATGAAAGTATTTTTTCAATATTAATCTTACCCGATGATCATGTAGCTGTCAACTCCGTTGCCCGACAGAAATCTACGGTCGGGATACGCCAGCGATCGCTATCCAGGTGGGGGTGTACACAACAGCACCATCTGTGAGTAGGTACTCAAGTACTTCTTGTCAACAAGAACTCAATTTTTCCTCTGTCGTGCCGCCGGCAAGACCTACTTGGATATGCTGTTGATTCTGGAGTTGTTGTTCACGATTTGGTGATGTATTTACTCTAGAGTTTAGCCTTCGCTATTCAGGAAGCTTTATCATTAGCTTAGCAAGCTTTTGGAATTAATTTGGATTAATTGTTAACGAACTTTGCTAGATTTTGGAATTCCCCCTTGACTACTTCTAAATTCAAGATGTCTGACCAGTCTCAAGTCCCTAAATACAGGCAGTGTAGTGTTAGGACTTGTGCTAGGCGTCTTCCGAAGGCCTCTTTAGATCCTCACACCGTTTGTTTCAATTGTAGGGGTAAAACCTGTCAATTGGAAGATCGATGTGGGGAATGCGCTGGGCTTTCGGAATTCGATTTTAACGAATTCCTCAAAAATGCACGTAGGTTAGAGAAGGAGAGAATCAGGAGGAGTTCTTCTCGCTCTGTGGTTTTTTCCTCTCCCCATGCCCCTCAACCTTTTCCTTCCCCTGTGGTGGTGACTCCCGAACCTGCTACTAGTGCTCAGCCATCCATGGCGGATATGTTGCGTGCCATTCAGGCTCTAGGTGACCAAGTGGAGTCATTGGCTAATGACCGTAATCAGCTCTTGGCAGATGTCAGAGAGCTGAAAGCGAAAAGTGCAGTGGGAAGTGTTAGTGCTAGTGATGTGAAAAGTGTCAGTGTCAGTGTTGCGCATGAGGGTACATCTGTGCGTGCCAGTCGTCCTCCCAGTCCGGGACCTCTTGCAAGCTCCCAAGCCCAGGGGAGAAGCAATGTCGAAGGACCAAAGGGTTCGGCAGGCCTTGATCGGCGCACGGATGTATCCTCAGTGGTTGCGGACGTATCTGTTCAAGATCGTCCCATCCACAAACAGACGAATGAGCCCTTACATTCCTCGTCTGTGGAAGAAGTTTCCAGGAGGAAACGATGGACCAAGGTCTCACGACCGCTCAAACGTAAGGTCCCTTCCGAGCGAGTCCAACGGCCCAGGTGTAGCCACTGGGTCAGTTCGGACTCGCTGCAGTCATCTGATGACTGCACACCTCCCAAGAGAGGTAGAGTGGTTCCACAACAGGCCTCTGCTCCGTCTGTTGTTGCTCCGACCACGGTAGACCCTAAGTGGTCCATGCTGCAGACTATGCAGTCTCAGCTTGCGGCATTCATGCAGGAGTATCATGCTGAGAAGGTTAACACTGCACCTGTTAACCTACAACCCGCCGAGGTTGTGCGCTCAGCAGATACTGCGGCTGCCTCCTCCCACACTCCACCTGTGAGAGCTCCACCACCGATGCGCAGTCCACCCTGCCAGACGCATGTTCTTGCTGCTGTAGAGCTGCCGGGTTCCAGCACTATGCGGCTTTCTCCGCAACCCATGCGGCATGCGCCGCATACCATACAGCATGCTCCGCATACCATACAGCATGCTCCGCATACCATACAGCATGCTCCGCAACCCACCGCAGCCCCACCCACGCACCAGCACTCTGCTTTTGTTGTTGCCAGCTCGCAGACAGACCAGCAGCGGCATGATGTTGGATCCGCAGCTACGCATGCACCCGTTCTGCCGGATTCAGCCGTTCAGCTTTCTGCTCTGCCTTTGCCACTTCCTACTCAGCTTTCGGATGATGGAGTATCGGATGACGAAGCTGCACACTTGGATGAGCCACACTCTGACTTTGAAGGGCCCAAGTCTACGCCTCCCTCCTTAGACTTTCGTAAAGTCCTTGCCTTGTTCAGGGACTTGTATCCTGAGCAGTTTGTGTCTGCAACCCCTCGCTCTCCTCCCTCCGAGTTTGCTCTGGGCATGCAGTCTGCTGCGCCTGCCTTCACCAAGCTTGTTCTCGCACGATCATCTAAGAGAGCTTTGAGGGTTATGGGAGAGTGGTTGCATTCCAAGGAGCAACTGGGAAAGACTGCATTCATCTTTCCGCCTACCAAGCTTGCTTCCAAGTCGAGCGTCTGGTATGCCACGGGAGAGGAACTCGGCTTGGGAGTTCCTGCCTCTGCCCAGGGCGACTTCTCAAGTCTGGTTGACTCTCCCCGCAGGTTGGCTATGAGACGATCGAAGATCTGCTGGTCCTTTTCTGATATGGACCATCTGTTGAAGGGAGTCTTTCGTGCCTTCGAGATCTTCAACTTCCTCGATTGGTGTTTGGGAGCCTTAAGCAGGAAGACTTCCCCTTCAGATAGGGACTCTGCCATGCTGATCATGTCTAGCATGGACAAAGCCATTCGGGATGGGTCTGGTGAACTTGCGGCTTCGTACGTGTCGGGAGTGCTCAAGAAGAGAGAACATCTTTGCTCCTTCTTATCGGCTGGTATCACTCCTTGCCAGAAGTCAGAGTTGTTGTTTGCTCCTCTCTCCAAGTGTCTGTTTCCGGAGGAGCTGATTAAGGGGATGGCTGCCTCTCTTATCCAGAAGGATACCCATGATCTGATGGCATCTTCTGCATGTAAGGCTAAAACCTTACCTTCCGTGCCTAGACCCTTCCGCCCTGCAGCAGTAGACACTCCTGCAACTCGGTTCATCCCGCCCTTTCGTGGCAGAACCTCCAGCAGAGGAGGTACCCGTGCCGACAGTCACCGTGGCAAATCCAAGAAGGGTTCCAAGTCCGCAAAAGGCAAGTTCTGACTTTCTTCCTCTCCAGACAGCAGTGGGAGCCAGACTCAAGACCTTCTGGCAAGCTTGGGAGAGCAGAGGTGCAGACGCTCAGTCTGTGAAGTGGCTAAGGGAGGGATACAGAATTCCGTTCTGCCGCAGTCCCCCTCTAGCTACATCTCCCATCAACCTCTCTCCCAACTACAAGGAGAAGGACAAGAGGCTAGCGTTGCAACAAGAGGTGTCGCTCTTGCTACAAAAGGAAGCGGTTGTCATAGTCCGGGACCATCAATCCCCGGGCTTCTACAACCGTCTCTTCCTGGTAGCGAAGAAGACAGGAGGTTGGAGACCGGTGCTGGACGTCAGTGCTCTCAATGCTTTTGTCACCAAGCAGACGTTCACGATGGAGACGACGAAGTCGGTCCTAGCAGCGGTCAGGCAGGAGGACTGGATGGTCTCGTTAGACCTGAAAGACGCGTACTTTCACGTCCCCATCCATCCAGACTCCCAACCTTTCCTAAGGTTCGTCTTTGGAAAGGTTGTGAACCAGTTCCAAGCCCTGTGCTTTGGCCTAAGCACGGCACCTCTTGTGTTTACCAGACTGATGAGGAATATTGCGAAATTCCTTCACTTGGCAGACATCAGAGCCTCCCTCTATTTGGACGACTGGCTTTTAAGAGCTCCAACAAGTCGTCGCTGTCTGGAGAATCTCAGATGGACTATGGATCTGACCAAGGAACTGGGCATCCTGGTCAATATAGAGAAGTCCCAGCTCGTCCCATCCCAGACCATTGTCTATCTAGGTATGGAGATTCAGAGTCGAGCTTTTCGGGCTTTTCCGTCGGCCCCAAGGATCAATCAAGCCCTAGAATGCATCCAGAGCATGCTGAGAAGGAACCGATGTTCAGTCAGGCAGTGGATGAGTCTAACAGGGACACTTTCATCGCTGGCCCAGTTCATCGAGTTAGGGAGACTCCACCTCCGCCCCCTTCAGTATCATCTAGCTGCTCACTGGGTAAAGGACACGACGCTAGAGGCGGTCTCAGTGCCTGTTTCCGAAGAGATGAGGTCTACTCTAACGTGGTGGAAGAACAGCATTCTTCTCAAGGAAGGTCTACTTTTGGCTGTTCAGACCCCCGACCACCGTCTCTTCTCGGACGCATCGGACACGGGCTGGGGTGCAACACTGGACGGACAGGAATGCTCGGGCACATGGAATCAGGAGCAAAGGACACTTCACATCAATTGCAAGGAGTTGTTGGCGGTTCATCTGGCCTTGATAAACTTCAAGTCCCTCCAGCTAAACAAGGTGGTGGAGGTGAACTCCGACAACACCACAGCCTTGGCTTACATCTCCAAGCAGGGAGGGACTCATTCGAGGAAGTTGTTCGAGATCGCAAGGGACCTCCTCATTTGGTCAAACGATCGAAAGCTTTCGCTGGTAACGAGGTTCATTCAGGGCGATATGAATGTCATGGCAGATCGCCTCAGCTGGAAGGGTCAGGTCATCCCCACAGAGTGGACCCTTCACAAGAATGTTTGCAGCAGACTATGGGCCCTGTGGGGTCAGCCAACCATAGATCTATTCGCTACCTCGATGACCAGGAGGCTCCCGATGTATTGTTCTCCGATTCCAGACCCAGCAGCAGTTCACGTGGATGCCTTTCTGCTGGATTGGTCCCATCTCGACCTGTATGCGTTCCCGCCGTTCAAGATTGTCAACAGGGTACTTCAGAAGTTCGCCTCTCACAAAGGGACACGGCTGACGTTGGTTGCTCCCCTCTGGCCCGCGAGAGAATGGTTCACCGAGGTACTGCAATGGCTAGTCGACGTTCCCAGGACTCTTCCTCTAAGAGTGGACCTTCTGCGTCAACCTCACGTAAAGAAGGTACACCCAAACCTCCACGCTCTTCGTCTGACTGCCTTTAGACTATCGAAAGACTCTCAAGAGCTAGAGGCTTTTCGAAGGAGGCAGCCAGAGCGATTGCCAGAGCAAGGAGGACATCCACTCTCAGAGTCTATCAGTCTAAATGGGAAGTCTTCCGAAGCTGGTGCAAGGCGAATGCAGTTTCCTCAACCAGTACCACTGTAACCCAGATTGCTGACTTCCTGTTACATCTAAGGAACGTAAGATCCCTATCAGCTCCTACGATCAAGGGTTACAGAAGTATGTTGGCAGCGGTATTCCGCCACAGAGGCTTGGCTCTTTCCACCAACAAAGATCTACAGGACCTCCTTAGGTCTTTTGAGACCTCAAAGGAACGTCGGTTGTCCACTCCAGGCTGGAATCTAGACGTGGTTTTAAGGTTCCTAATGTCATCAAGATTTGAACCGCTCCAATCAGCCTCTTTTAAGGACCTCACATTAAAAACTCTTTTCCTCGTGTGCTTAGCAACAGCTAAAAGAGTAAGTGAGATCCACGCCTTCAGCAGGAACATAGGTTTTACTTCTGAAACGGCTACATGTTCCTTGCAGCTCGGTTTTTTGGCTAAAAACGAGCTTCCTTCCCGTCCTTGGCCTAAGTCGTTCGAGATCCCAAGCCTGTCCAACTTGGTGGGGAACGAACTAGAGAGAGTACTTTGCCCAGTAAGAGCTCTTAGGTACTATTTAAGAAGGTCAAAGCCATTACGAGGACAATCAGAAGCTTTATGGTGTGCTATCAAGAAGCCTACTCTACCGATGTCTAAGAACGCAGTTTCTTACTACATCAGGCTTCTGATTAGAGAAGCACATTCTCATCTGAAGGAAGAAGACCTTGCTTTGCTGAAGGTAAGGACACATGAAGTGAGAGCTGTTGCTACTTCAGTGGCCTTCAAACAGAACCGTTCTCTGCAGAGTGTTATGGATGCAACCTATTGGAGAAGCAAGTCAGTGTTCGCATCATTCTATCTCAAAGATGTCCAGTCTCTTTACGAGAACTGCTACACCCTGGGACCATTCGTAGCAGCGAGTGCAGTAGTAGGTGAGGGCTCAGCCACTACATTCCCATAATCCCATAACCTTTTTAATCTTTCTCTTGAATACTTTTTATTGTTGTTTTTTGGGTTGTACGGAAGGCTAAGAAGCCTTCCGCATCCTGGTTGATTTGGCGGGTGGTCAAATTCTTTCTTGAGAAGCGCCTAGGTTAGAGGTTGTGATGAGGTCCTTTAGTATGGGTTGCAGCCCTTTATACTTCAGCACCTAGGAGTCGTTCAGCATCCTAAGAGGACCGCTAGGCTCAGTAAGGAAGACGTACTTAAAAAAGGCAGAGTAATAGTTCAAGTCGACTTCCTTACCAGGTACTTATTTATTTTATGTTTGTTATTTTGAATAACTGATAAAATGAAATACGGGATACTTAGCTTCTTTGTTAACATGTATGCTGGTCTCCACCCACCACCCTGGGTGTGAATCAGCTACATGATCATCGGGTAAGATTAATATTGAAAAATGTTATTTTCATTAGTAAAATAAATTTTTGAATATACTTACCCGATGATCATGAATTTAAGAACCCGCCCTTCCTCCCCATAGAGAACCAGTGGACCGAGGAGAAAATTGAGTTCTTGTTGACAAGAAGTACTTGAGTACCTACTCACAGATGGCGCTGTTGTGTACACCCCCACCTGGATAGCGATCGCTGGCGTATCCCGACCGTAGATTTCTGTCGGGCAACGGAGTTGACAGCTACATGATCATCGGGTAAGTATATTCAAAAATTTATTTTACTAATGAAAATAACATTTTAATGTTTTTACTGCTATTAGAATATGTTATTTTAATTACTCATTACTTCTTTTTCAGTTTATTTCCTTATTTCCTTTCCTCACTGGGCTGTTTTTCCCTGTTGTAGCTTTTGGGCTTATACCATCCTGATACTGGGGCATATCTGTACTGTACTTTGCACTATTGCGTTATACCCTCAAAACTCACACCAAACATATAAAGTTTTGACGCTAAATACAAACCCTTTCGCTCTTTATTAGGAAATATACTTTCAGCGAAGCTGGAAGACTAGCCGTAAGACTTTCAGTGGGGTGTAACTACCCCAGCACTCGTTAGTGCGGTGATAGGGGTTAGTACTGGCTACCTTGTTTACACACACACACACCTGTGTTTTATTGTCACTTTAACATTTTGCTTGGTGGAGAGTGGACGCTCGTTTCTCTCCACCGCCCAACCTTTCTTGACTGGCAATTTACCCATTTGTTATTTTAGTTTTTGTTTATTTTTCACAGGTGTGAGTGTTGCTTTTTCAGTGACGGTGTAGTGCTGGGTTTTTCCTTGAGGGTAGAGAAACCTTTTCTTAGGATCTCTTCCCCTTTGATGCCAGACATCCCTTAGGCTGGAGGAGTTCCCTGCTTCCCCCAGTGCAGCAGCTTGGTCCTCCTCCGCAGGGGAGTCATTCTCTGTGTGGATGCTCCTTCACCATGTTGAATTAGACGCTGCTCACACCCTGTGAGTTTGATGGAGGGAAGGCGGCTTGTAGCCAACCCAGTGCTTGACTTTGGTCTTGCTTCTTTACGCTGATGATGACTCACTCCATCTTTCTGCGATGGCAGCTGGCAGAGGGAGTTCAAAGTCTAAAGCATGTTCCTGCTCCTCTCAGGGGACACCTTTCCCGGGTTAGGGTTTCTCCTGAGTTGTTTTCTTTAGGGCTAACGACATTTCACTCCATCGTTCGACTAATGCTGCCAGTCAAAGGAGCGCAAAGTCGGAAGCATGTTCCTGCGCCTCTTGGGGTTCACTTTTCCTGTTCGCGGGTTAGGTTTTCTCCAGAGTGGTTTTCTTTAGTGCTGACGGCAACACATTTCCCTCGTTCTGCAATAACAGCTGGCGGAGGGAGTGCAAAATCTGAAACATGTTCCTGTCCCTTTAGAAGTTGCTTCTCCTGGCCCATTACCACCTTCATCATCTGTGCCTGTTGTAGTTCCTGATCATCGTGCTGATGATGGCTTTCTCCCTTGTTCTGAGCTTGCTCAGCTGGCAGAGAAAGCGCAAAATCTGAAGCTTATTCCTGCTTCTCTTATTGAACTCCTTTCCCATACGTTGGTTCGGTCTCCCCCGGAGCAGTCTTCGCCACGAGATTAAGAAGGGGTTATGGAGTTGTACTTGCCTTTCTCTAATCACTCTGAGTGTGGCTCGTCGAAGCATAAAAAAGATGTTGCTCATCCCCAGCGAGTTTGACGCTTCCGACATCCATCCGCCTTTATTCCTAGCTGTCTCGTCTCACCCAGCAGTTTTGTCTTACCCAGTTAACTCGTCTTGTCTAACTAACTCATCTCATCTAGTAGACTCGCCTTGCCCTGTCTTCTTGCTTCGCCCAGCCCTGCTGTAGCTATTGATCGCCCATTAGTGAGATTGCCCGTCAACTCATGAGCGTCTCTCAGCTCGTGATCATCCATCAGCTTGCAATCACCCGTCAGCCCACGATTGTCTGTCACTCCATGATCGCCTGTCAGCCTGCGATCGTTTGTCAGCTTGCGTTTGCTTGTCAGTTCGCAATCCTCCCCCATCAGCTCAGCTCGCGTCTCCCATCAGCTCGTGATCACCTGTCAACTCATGATCACCTGGCGGCTCGCGATCACCTGTTAGCTCGCCTCCAGGTTTCTGGAGTTCCAGCAATTGCTTCCAGCCCCTGACGATTCCTCTTCTCGTGATTGCCTTTCTGTTCTCTACCGCACTTCAGGACTAACGATGAGACAGCGCAGATCAGCTCATGACCAAGTTTCTGCTCGTGACCAGTCTCCAGCTCGTGACTGAGTTTCCAACAGGCCATAGCAGGCCTGCTCATGATTACTCCTAGCACAGCAATCACTATTCACTGTCATAGAGCTGCTTAGCTGGCAACTTAACCTTACTAGGTAAAGTTGCCCTCTGCCTTTAACGATCAGCAATCTTCCCGCTTGCAGGTAGAATTGCCGATAACCAGCGACGAATCTCGAAGACGTTGAGTCTTGGTATGGTCATTACCGACTTTGTTCGACGGAGAACTTCTGTGGCAAGGATCATATAGCACTACCGGGTATGACCCTTACTGCAAGTGAGTGCATTGCTCTTCCCAGCAAGACCACAAAAGTAATCGAGCGCTATTGATTCGATGATTGTTTTTTGAGTCTCCTAGCGAGTCTCCTCATCTTCAAATCATTTGGCTATTATTCTACCCTAATACATGTTCCATTTAAAATACTGTGTATTCATGTAGCCTATTAATTTCCAAGCATTTTCCTGCCTTTCTTCCAATTCCTGTTTAGATAACATATCATTTTTGGGCTCGAGCCATGTCGTCCTGATGGAAGTTCCTTAAAGGCAGCTTCCTAGGGTATATTACAACTACGGCGATATTCCCAGAGAATTTACCTTAAGGTACCCAGAATTCTAACTCCTGGAGCGAGTATCCCTAAAAAAGACCTTAGGGATATCGTAAATATCAGTGGACGTATTCTTGACACGCCTCATAGCAATCTATACCCCGAATAGAGTTAACACTTCGTAGGGGTCAAATGGCAAGAAAACGAAAACGAGAAAGAAAAGGGGAGAGCCGTTCGTAAGGCCCTCTCTTCTCCCGTTTCGTAAGCGTGCCCTGCGCCGATTCTGGCGCCATCTGAATTCCTTTTTGCGTAGCTTTACAACTCGGTGTTTTTTCCTGTGTTTCTACCAAAATCTTGGATTTACTCTCATATTATGCTTTCTCCAACTTCTTCTGCTTCGGATAAGTTGAGTACTATTTCTTTTATGTATAAATGTAGGCTCTTGTTTAAAATTAAAGTATTTAAAAGAGTTATCTTTGATACAAGAGCTGTTGCCTGCTGGAGGCGTCATGGACGCTGTCGCTCGCTAGAATAGGATTTATTTGTTAGCAAGAGCGACGTTCCCAGCCCCCTGCGCTTTAATAATTAGCTGCTTAGCTTAATTAGGAATTCTGTTTTGATGCGTTAGTAGTGCGCCTGGCGAAAGTTTTGCCTAGGCTGACCAACACTAGTCTTCGTAGCCTAGTTGTTGGTCCTTGTACTTCCTGCATGATAATTAGTCTTCCAAGTGTGATTTTTATTGCTTAAAGCGTTAGGCAACGTTATACATACAAGCCCTTTTCGAGTAATTTCCAAGATAGTATTGGAGTGAGTTTCGGTGATTTAGGTAATCGATTCTCTTAGTGCCTAGGCTAGGTTGTCTTAGGTCTTGATAATATTATCTGTTTCCCCGTTTGCTCCCTTCTCTTCGGGGAAGGGGCAAACCCTTTCCCTCTGTTTAAGCCTTAGGCTTAACTCTAGTGGTTTGTTTGAATTAAATTTCAAATATAACTATGCTGGAGTAGTACTGTACCTTCCTGCTCCAACTGAATTGGTTCTGAGGGGGACAGTACAGCAGTGTATTAGTCTGAGTCCGTGTTGGTCTAGCGTGGGGCAGAGTCTCCCTTGCTGCCTGACACGGGCATAGGAGGTTTATCCTCCTTGATTCACCTTGGAAGGTTTCGGTAATTATGATCCCTTCGCTCGGTGACCCCTCAGACTTGTCCTCTTTGCTGTTCCGGGTTCGGGATATGTTCCCTTTCCGGAATAGCAATTCCTTCCTTGCCTTGGTTTTAGGGAGGCAGCCAGTAGTGCCGGCCTCCCTCCCTGGATCTCTCTGGCTGAGATGAGCTTTCTTAGTTTGGAATGATCCTTAACCAAGGCAAGGTTGGACAGGATCCTCTGTCCTTCCCATCTATTTTTCTGTTTCCTTTGTGTCAGTCGTCTCACATCCGTACCTAGCATAGGTTGGGATGGGGAGCTGACGTGGTCCCCTGTCGGCCGGCAGAGTGTGCCGACCGGCAGAGGCCCTATCCTTTGAGTGCTGCCCGGTCCTTCCTGGGTCCCTCAACCGCTGCCGTCTGTAGTTCAGTAAGCAGTGGTTAGGAAGCTTGACTTAGTGTCTCCCCTTCCTCTCGGCACTCTTTCGGGTGTCGGGCGCGGAGGTACATAGCCTCTTAGCCCGGCACCCATTCTGTTGTCTTCTCTTGTGTTGTCCTTGCCGTCTGCCGGCCTAGTGGCCGGCCGTCGGTAGGGGGGTGTTCGCTAGTTCTCTTGCTGTCGGTCGGCGGTGGTCTTATGCCTTTGCTGGCCGGTCTCCTTGCTCACCTGCCGGCCGCTTTGAGTGGCGGCCGGCAGCCGGGCGCTACCTGGGGTGGATGCCAGCCGGCAGGGTTTACTCACCGCTGCCGGGCCGGCCTGCTACATCACTCGGTTGGCCGGCCACTAAGAGTGATGGCTGGCAGCTGGGTGCCAACCGGGTAGCTATGGACCGGCAACCACTACCGACCGGTTCAGGCATAGGAACTGGAGTTCTCCCCCGTCTGGGTGATCCTAAGTTGCATACTTGAGACCTACCTTTGGAAAAGGGGGTGGGGGTGCTGACCGGCAAGAGCCGGCCGGCACACCACCCTCATGTACTGTACCAGTTCTTCCCTGTTTAGTGTCTTCTACCAGGGGAGAACATGATATAGTAGGTTACAACACTGTCTTTTCTAACTTACTTGTGTTGCCTTGTGCAATCACTTGGTGTTGCCTTACAGGGATGAAAAGAGAATTCTTTTCATCTTTAGCCAGAATGGTAAAATCTTACCTTGGGTGTGAGCTACACCTAATTTCCCTCGGGAAATATGATCTTTGGTTATTCTAGCAAAGACTAACCATTTGATTTTAATGGCTGGTGGGCTTCCACAGGTGATTGTGGGGGATTCACAAGTATGTGTCTTTTCCTTATTCTTTGTGGTCTTGCACGACCCATTGTTGTTGGCCTTACAGATAAGAAAGTGAGTTCTTTCTTGTCTACTATCCGGTATTTTAAAATCATTCCTTAAGGGGGCTACACCTTCTTCCTTTGGAAATTTTGCATTGGTTAATCTGGCATAGATTAACTATACGATTTTATGATTTGGAAGGCTACAACAATTGGGTGTGCGGGAAATACAAGGATGTGTCTTTCCTTTCCGTTTTGTTATGCTACTGTGCATATCCAGTGATACGTAGTTCACTTGATACTCATGGAAATTTCTTCTCTTTACAGGAGGACCATCCGTAGTGCGGATGTATTTCTGCAACGTCCGCAGTAGGGCTTCTGCGGACATGGTTCTGAAGGAGGCGCGTGGCATGCGCTGTCTCCACGGATGTTCTCCGGTATTGGGTTCCCCAGGTATGTTTCATATGCACTAACCTATCTATTGAGGCTTTTTCTTTTCGCTTCGCTCAAAATCCGTTTTTGTCTCCCCTACAACGGTGGATTCAAGGGATATAGCTAGGGAGAAGCTTCGTACCTGGGTGAGGGGCTTTCAGAAGATTACCTCTGGACCTTATCTTCCAAATGAGAAGATGAGGGCTTTCTTTTCCTAGGGCATCAACTGTACAGTGATTCCCCAACCTCAAGAGGAGGTCCCCTTAATTCAGATCCCGTGGATGCTGAAGTCACGGTCGCCTTGCTTAGCATCCAGTTGGACGACAGGATGCCAGACGTGTCCGAACGTCTGGAGGAAGACCTCCTGGCAGAAGGCCAGGATGAAGTTCGAGCTCCGGACAAGGTAGCGGAAGAGGCCGAGAGAGGTCGGCTGCTCCGGTTCAGGTCCTTGAACCTGCTCCCTCAACATCATCTGCTCTCGCAGTAGAGCAGGCCCTCCCTCCATTGTTGGCTTGATCCAACAAAGGCAGAGGGAGAAGAATGGGAAGGCAGCTGCATTGTAACTGCAGGGGCACATCCGGACTGCTAGGTCCGGTGGAAGGAGGTACCAGCTTCAAAGGAAGAGACAGAGCCGAAGGAGGTCGTAGTGATAGACCATGCTAGGCTCATGCCTTGCTTTCTTCTTCGATGAAAGAGAGGGGCTTCATGAACTCAAAGGTAGCTGTATTTGAGTAAGAGGCTCCCTTCCTTTGTGTCCTCTCCTGCCACAGCCTTCCCCCTTTTTCGCTGAAAGGGTTTGCGGCGGTTTTGAAAACAGTCGAGGCTGGCAAGCCTTTCCCCTCCCTGGTGGAGTGTAAACCCTTGTTGCTGGCCTTTAGAAAGGAAGATTTAGTAAGCAAAACAAGGACTGGAAGGACGTCCATCTTACCTTCTCAGTCCAGATGTGGGAGGCGGATTTTGCCGGATGTCGGTTCGGTGAGATCCTCTCTAAGCTGTCTGGCTTTCTTTTGCGGAGAGAACTCTAGACAAAAGAAAGACTGGCTGCCTCTTTGTCTCTTCAGTCCACGTTTGAGACGATGACAAGTGATCCCAAGGTCCATGAAACGTTCATGGTTGTGATCAAGACTCATCTGGCCACTGTGACGAAGGATCTCTACAGCTCCGTCAGGGCGAAGAGAACCTGTAGGGAATTCGTGTTCGCCCGGGCTACGATGAGGCACGAGCCAAGGAAACTAATCTCCTCCAACAGTTGGGACAAAGACCTTTTCCCTAGTGAGTCGGTCAAAAAGGTTGATAGGGCCGCCACGGACGATAGAAATCTTCTCCAGGAGTGGGGCCTGTCTACCAAGAGTAATTCTTCCCCGGATGGGGTCCCCAACCTTGGAGGAAGACTAAAAGGATTAGGATACTTTCTTGGCCAGCTAAGTCAAGTAGACATCAGCAGCAACGGCATTTGCTGATGCCCTCAGTGCCCCAGATGGTGGCAAAAACCCCGACCACACTTCAGTGGGTTCCCCAATTCGTGTCGACACAGTCTCCGGCATTCAACCCATCGTTCGAAGGTCAGTCAACTGCCTGTCGAACAAGCCTAGAGGAACAGCCAGAATTTCGTCTAGGCGCCCCTCAAGGAGAAATGGTTTCATGGGTGGTCGAGGTCAGAGAGGCAAGACCTCAGGACAACAGTCCGAGCGAGATGATACTGGTAGAAGGGAGTCTCCATCGCTTTTGGGATCGGTGGACCTTCGATCCCTGGGTCCACAGCCTACTCAAGAAGGGACTGGGCTGGAGCTGGTACAGCACTCCATCCCCATACCCTCGGCGTTTTTCCGATACTCCACCCCCGTTCTGGAGGAGTTCATTCATGAACTGTTAGAGGAAAAGTGATCCGAAGGGTAAAGTCCATCTAATTCCAAGGGAGGCTGTTTTGTGTTCCCAAGAAAGACTCGGAAAACTCGGAGTCATTCTGGACTTGTCGCCACTTAACAGGTTCATAGCGAACTACAGGTTCAAGATGCTAACAATACAACACATAAGGACCTTACTGCCCAAGAGGGCATTTACCGCCTCCATAGTTTTGTCAGACGCCTATCGGCACGTTCCAATCTATTGTCGATTCCCCTCCTACCTAAGGTTAAGGCTACAACGAAGACTATACGTCTTCAAAGCCATGCCTCTCGGGCTTAAAATAGCCCCAAGGATTTTCACGATGCTTGCGAACGTAGTTCTCAGTCAATTACGCCTAAAGGGAATTCAGGTAGTAGCCTACCTGGATTTTGGGCTGGTGTGGGCAACACCCAGGACAGAATGCTTGCAAGCTTCCCTGTATGTGATCCATTTCCTAGATTATCTAGGCTTCAAGATCAACAGGAAAAGTCTCAACTTCCTCCATCTCTAGTTCCGGTGGGTGTGAATCCACTGGGACCTAATGTCACACCGTTTTCTCCGTCATGGCGGAGAAAAGAAAGGAGATAGCTGGTTCTGTCAAGAGACTTCTAGATTCTGTATGGATATCAGATGCGAACTGGAGAGTGTACTGGGGTCTCTCCAGTTTACTTCGGTGACAGACCCGGTGCTAAGAGCACAGCTAAAGGATGCAACCGGAGATTGGAGTAGTTATGCATCAGATGCGCGAAGAGATCTGAGAAGACCAGTTCCGCTTCGTCGAAATACTCTTCTCAGGCCTTGGTCCCAAGCCAGACTCCTTAGGAAGTCGGTTCTTCTTCATCCACCTCCCCCGTCGGTGACGAGTCACTCAGACGCCTCGAAGGAGGGATGGGGAGTTCACTCTCATCAGAAAAAGGCCCAAGGGTCTTGGTCCAGTCTATTCAAGACCTCTCACAGTCATTTTCGAGAGACTATGACAGTTCTTCTTTCCTTAAAGAAAGTCTCCCCGCATCGCTCGATCCACATTAGGTTGGTACTGGACAGCGGGGGAGTTTTGAGATGCTTGAATCGACAAGGATCAAGGTCGCCACCTCTCAACCAGGTGATGTTGGCCATCTTCCGATTTGGGGGAAGAAGAAATGGTACCTGTCAGCAGTTCACCTTTAAGGAGTCCGCAATGTGACAGCGGACGCTCTATCCAGGTTCACACCGATAGAGTCGGAATGGTCCCTAGACGCAGGACCATTCTCCTTCATTCTGAGTCAAGTCCCAGAACTGCGGCTAGACCTCTTTGCGACGAAAGACAACAAGAAGTTGCCCCTGTATGTGTCCCCGTACGAGGACCCCTTGGCGGAAGCAGTGGACGCGATGTCCCTCGACTGGAACAGATGGTTCAGGATTTATCTGTTCCCTCCTTACAACCTTCTGTTGAGGGTCCTCAACAAACTGAGATCATTTAAGGGAGTAGCGGCGGTAGTGGCCCACAAGTGACCGAACAGTGTAGGGTTCCCTCTGGCATTGGAACTACGATTGGAGTTTCGACCGCTACTAGATCCAGTTCGGACCCAGTGAGTCCAGAAGTCAATTGTCTGCGCTTCATCACAGAAAACCCGGACCCAGCAGCTCATGATTTCTTTCCTTAACAGGTGAGAAAGTGTTTCGGGATTTCGAAAGCCAGCATGGACTTCCTAGAGGATTATAAGTGCAAACCTTTTATAAAGCAATATGAGTCATCTTGGAGAGAATGGGTAACCCTTGTCAGGCGAAGATTCCGCAGGAGATCACGACGGACTTCTGCTTGTCTTTCTTCATCCATCTCCATGGTTATGGATCAGTAACTAACACGAGTTTATCATGTAGGCCTGCTTTGACAAGACCCATTCTATATGCCTTCCAGGTCGACCTCGCTAACGAGATCTTTTATAAAAGTTCCGAAAGCCTGCGCTAGGCTCAGACCTTTAGCACCTCCAAAGCCCAATTCATGGTCTTTAGAAAAGTTCTTCATGTTGCTTCGCTGTTGAACAATAAGGAGTGTGCGTTAAAGGATTTGACCCATAAGTTATCCTCCTTTTTGCACTCGCGTCCGGGGCCAGGGTTAGTGAGATCATACCCCTCTCGAGAGAGGAAGGTCGTGTTCAGTTCCTGGATGGGTGAACTGAACCTATTTCCGGATCCTACGTTTCCCACCAAGAACGAGTTACCCACCATCAGGTGGGGTCCCTGAAGAATCTGCCCTCTGAAAGAAGATGCATCTCTATGTCCAGTAGAATGCCTAAAGGTCTATCTTCGTAGAATTTCAGACTTCAAGGATGGCCATCTGGCCAGGGGAGAAACGTCAGGCTCAAAATTTATTACTGAAACAACTCAGGGCGAAAATCACATATCTTATTCGCAGAGCGGATCCTGACTGTTCACCCACAGGTCACGATCCGAGAAAAGTTGCTTCATCCTTAAACTTCTTTAGTTGTAGGGATTTTGGACATCTTCGTTCATACACTGGCTGGAAGTCTTCCAGAGTGTTCTTTCGTCACTATGCGAAGCAAGTGCAGCAACTAAGAGGTTCTGTGGTGGCAGTGGGTTGCGTTGTTAACCCTGCTGTTTAACTCTGCGAGGAACAGTAGCTTAATTGGGACAATTAATTCCAGGGTGAGTATGTAGTCACATGTTGTACTACAAACTATGTGAGGGTACTGGGTGACCCACGTTGACTGTTCCATTTTCAAAGGTGAACCCAGCATAAGTGCAAACATGCGTGCCGAGCGTTTCTAACGCTAATGTGACTGATTAGTAAAACAGACTTTTGACTTTGATACTTTGGTATCTTAAAAGTGGCTCCAATGTTTTTTCTTTCAGACAAACAAGTTTCTGTTTACTATCATACTTATGCTTAAAGTTTTAGTTATCCTCCTCTTATATATAGATATATATATATATATATGAGGGTGGTTAACCTGTTTGTTTATTGTTTGTCAATAAACTGGTTCTTGAGAACCTTGCGTCTCCTTCACCTGTGAGCATTCATTCTATGTATATTTACCCGGGGATAATTCTAATAGAATGTTCCCTTATGCAAGCTAATATTGCATTGGTTTATGCTTCCCCTTAGCTGGAGGACTCCATCCCATAAAGGGATGGTGGCGGATTTACGAGTTTCCTCCTAAGCGGATATGAACCTTTGTCCAATACGTGTTTTGAGCGGAGGACTGGTCGATATTTCATATTGACACAGTGATTCTTTTCGAACTTCGCTTTACCCAGTATGGGGTGAGACCACTATACTCGCTTGCCTGGGGTTCATACTTAGATATATGTACTCTTCGAGACTTTCCCAGAGTCTAGTAAGACTCTTCCCTGTTGGGGGCAGGAAGCTCTATCATGGTTTATGATTAGTTGAAAAGATGTATGACGGTAACATCTTAGGTCTCTAGGTCGCGTCGACTGGGGGAAATACTTCTGAGGAGTACGGCACATTTTGAGAATCCACAGATACAGTAATGCTCTGGTATACTTCCATCAGGACGACATGGCTTGAGCCCAAAAAACGGATTTTGAGCGAAGCGAAAAATCTATTTTTGGGTAAGATGGCCATGTCGTCCTGATGGACCCGCCCTTCCCTTTCAATGAAAGGGCCGTAGGACCCCTCCCTACATACAGTATCTGTAGCACCTCGTGTTTCGCTACAAGGAATGCAGATGGCGCCAGAATTGGCGCAGGGCACGCTTACGAAACGGGAGAAGAGAGGGCCTTACGAACGGCTCTCCCCTTTTCTTTCTCGTTTTCGTTTTCTTGCCATTTGACCCCTACGAAGTGTTAACTCTATTCGGGGTATAGATTGCTATGAGGCGTGTCAAGAATACGTCCACTGATATTTACGATATCCCTAAGGTCTTTTTTAGGGATACTCGCTCCAGGAGTTAGAATTCTGGGTACCTTAAGGTAAATTCTCTGGGAATATCGCCGTAGTTGTAATATACCCTAGGAAGCTGCCTTTAAGGAACTTCCATCAGGACGACATGGCCATCTTACCCAAAAATAGATTTTTCGCTTCGCTCAAAATCCGTTTTTTGCTCCTCGTTAAGTTTATCATTCCAGTAAAATTTGCCATAAATATGCTAGTATCCATAATCACTCTCACTGCCTTTCTTCATAAGTAAACTATTACCGATATCAACTAAAATATAATTTGATCTCAAGAAATCACTAACAATCAAGAAACAACTAGGGATTTCTTTCTTACCCATTAATATGAAATTATGTTCAACACCTGTATCACCTATTTTCATCTTCAATCAAGCTTCTTCGCAAACAAAAAAACTTCTCTGACCTATTCCATGAGTTCTCACACTTGTTCATTGTCTTTTCACTTCCCAATATTATAATTCCTAATTGTTCCCATACTAACAAACCTTCAGTTATTTATGTGGATTATCTTTCAGTGGCAGCTGGAGGTAGCCATTAGATTTTACTTGCGAAGTGGCAACCCTGCATAACCGCTTGAGCGGGTAGGCTTAAGGGGCTGGGTGGTACCCAGCCGTCTCTATATATACTCTCACAGTAGTGAGAGAGACACTTTCTTTTGGCTCAGTTGAGATTGGATCCAGTGCATCAAAGCTTCTATGCGAAGGGGTCCGCAAAGAAGCTGGTATACCTCGGTATGATCATAGGCACCGTCCAAGAGAAAGTCTTCCCATCAGACGAAAGAGTACACAGGCTGAAGGAATTGGCCGTTCCCTCCCTCAGAAAAGAAGTCCTTCCAGCCTCTCGTTGGTTGAGTCTGTTAGGCCATCTATCCTCTTTCATCTGTCTTGTTCCAAACAGGCACCTCAGGATGAGATATCTGCAGTGGCAGCAGAAGTTCGTGTGGAACCAACACTCCGACTCACCGGACACCTAAGTTCCCATAACTCAGGATCAGGTGACGGATTTGAGTTGGTGGATGGTAGACGAAAACCTTCAAAGAGGCCAGAATCTTCTCGTTCCCTCTCCGGAATTGATGCTTTTCACTGATGCATCAAAAGAAGAGTGGTGGGGGGCTCACCTGCTGCACCATACAATCTCCGACCTTTGGTCAGAATCAGAAAGGTACCAGCACATAAATCTTCTAGAGATGAGAGCAGCCTACCTAGCTCTTCATCAGTTCCAACAGTTGCTGGCAGGTCACTCTGTGGTGTTTATTAGCGACAACACCACAGTACTGTATTAGCTTACATAAACAAACAGGGCGGTACCTTTTTGAAGCCTCTATGCCATCTTGTAGTAAAGATCCTCAGATGGTCAGAAGAACATTCGGTGTCTCGATCAGCTTGATTCATTTCTGGTAAGAGGAATGTGTTCGCGGACAATATGAGCACAACGACGCTTCCACTATACTGTTCTCTAGTTGCGGACTTTGAGACTCTATGGCAAGATTCATTCCAATAATGGTGGAACAACATTGAGGTGTATGCTTTTTCCCAATTTTGTCTGATGAGAAGACTGCTCAACAAAACCAGAGCGTCCAAAGATCTAATGATGACCCTTGTAGCTCCGCTATGGCATCATGCAGTGGTTTCCAGACCTCCTGCTACTTCTAGTAGATCTATTGAGAAAACTCCCTCCATGACTAGATCTATTCAAACAAGCACACGCTAACATCTTCCACAAGACCGTTCAGTCGCTTTGACTTCACGTGTAGAGACTATCCAACTCTCCTCTCTCAAAAGGGCTTTTCATGACAAGTTGCGGAGTGATTGTCCGAATACTTGCGCAGGTCCTCAGCCTCGGCCTACCAGGCAAAATGGAGAGCATTCTGTGGTTGGTGTCGTGGAAGGAATATCTCTCCACTCGATGCCCCTACTGTATTCTAGTAATAGCGGAGTTCCTTGTATACGTTCGAGAGGAAAAACTCCTTTCAGTCTCAGCGGTGAAAGATTATTACTCAGCCTTAAGCCTTGCTTTTAAGCTGAAAGGAGTAAATATTTCCTCTTCGTTGGACCTTTCTTTACTTGTATGGAGTAATGAGATCACTTGCCCCCAGTCAGAGATTAGACCTCCTCCTTGGAACGTGGTTCGTGTCTTGAGATCCTTGAAAGGACCTCCTTACGAACCATTACGTCATGCAACTGACTGAAATCTCACTTTGAAGACGGCGTTCCTGCTCTCTTTAGCCTTCGCAAAGAGAGTCAGCGAACTTCATGTCCTCTTCTCGTATGACATCGCCCATTCAAGGGGATGGGGGGAAGTGACACTCAGCTTCATCCCTGAGTTTATTGCCAAGACTCAAAATCTTTGGGGGTGCTGGACCATAGATTTGGGCGCTTTCAAATTGCGAGTTTTTGTTATGTAACCAGTGACCCAGATCAGTTGTTACTATGACCAGTGAGGAGTTTGAGATACTATCTTAAATACACTGCAGCAACACGGCTCAGACTAACACCTCTGTTTGTTAGTTTAGTTAGAGTAAAGAGGATGATCACCAAAAACACAGTTTCCTCTTTGATTTACCAAATAATTGAAAGAGCCTTGTCTCCTGATCCTCCTGAGGCTCGTCAACGTAGAGCCAATGATGTCAGGGGAATCAGTACTTCCCTGACATTCAAGTGCAACTTTTCCGTGTTGTAAGTTCTCCAAGCGGGTGTTTGGAAGAGACAGACCACCTTCACAGCCCATTGCTTAAAAGACGTGACAAAGAGGAGACTCGATACGTTCACTGTCGATCCTGTGGTGGCTACTCAACAAGTGGTTCAAGATACCTTAGGTTCCTTGATGGACAAGTAGCAATTGGTTGAGGGCATTGGTTACCCAGGTTAAGACTGAGATAAATGAGAAGAATGTCTGGCTTTCCTTTCTTCATCTTCCCCTCCCTTGGGGAACAGCTCCATGGGTCCCTCTGCAAGCTGGCTTCAACCTCTGCAAGTAATTATCACTTCCCTTGTGTAGCCTAGTGTAAGTTATAAAATTGTTGTACTGCACATCCCTATTCTTTCTGTAAGGAATCAATGGGATACGTCTTGTTTTCCTATTTAAAATCGAAGGCGTTCATAAAAAATAATAACCTCTTATTACACTGCATTGCACAGGCCGAGAGTATACTCACTTTGTATATTTCAGTGAGGTGTCAAAGTTTTTCCTTAGACCACAGTCATATATTGTACTAGGTAAGACCGGGTCAATATCTATGCTGGATCTAGGACTTCCACCCACCTAAGAGTGAGTCATCCACATAAATAACGGAAGGTTTGTTAGTTTGGGAACAAATAACAAATTTGGTGATAATTTGTATTTTTCCGTAACTAATAGAAACCTGGAATTATTAATATAAATTGGCCTGCCATCAGCTGTCCCTTAGAAGTCCTGACAGCAATAAAAAGTGATGCTCACTGCTGTGAGAGTATATACTGTATAGAGGTGGCTGGGTACCCCCCAGCCACCCACAGCCTACCCGCTCAAGTGGTTAGGCAGGGTTGCCACCTCGCAATTAAAGTCTAATGGCTACCTCCAGCTGCCGCGAAAGATAATCCACATAAATAACGGAAGGTTTGTATTAGTTAGGGAAAAATACAAATTATCCCAGAATTTGTCATTTTCCTTAATAACTAGTGCATTCACGGAGAAACTTGTGTGCCCTATTTATCAATCAGACTGCAATATTAATTTTCATATATTTTTATATGTCATAATTTTTCATTGCACATCATGCAGGCAGGCATTTACCATCCTGTCAGTTCTGTCCTTTACTTTGGTCATACAGTATTATTTTTGCCTTCATATTCGCTGGCTTCCATACCTCCCTGCCTTAGATTCAAATCACTCATTATTATTATTATTATTATTGTTGTTGTTGTTGTTGTTGTTGTTGTTTATTTAAGAAAGTTACAGCTCTAGTTGGAAAAGCAGGGTGCTGGCTCCAACAGGGAAAAATTCTCACTCAACAAGTCGCAATATTCCTCACTACATTGGATTCTTACGACATTCTCCCATTCATTCTCCTTGTGTGCCCTATATTCCATCGGTCAATTTCATCCAAAATACTAATGCACAGTTACATCATACAACATACTCACCTCTTAATACGTTATCATCTTAGGGAATTAGCCTTCAAGAAATTTACTCGCTCCTTATATACCATTTCTTCATTATTTCATCCATCACCCTTTTTTCCAATACATTTCTGCTAGTAGATATTTCAATATTCAACCCATTCTATAACAATTGACATAAATCACTTGAAACATTCAAATACCATTTTCCAATACTCAACAGCGCAAATTCATTTGTCGATAGATCGTGCTGCACCTCTTGCTTTTGATTCAATTTACTCAGAAAACCTTTCACGTAAGTACAATATTCACACTAAGTCCTGAGTGATATAAGATATAATTTTATCACTTCAGTAAACAATGTTCATGTTAATTAAGAATAGAATCTGTTTATGATTCCATTAATTTAATGAACTGGTGGTCATATGTAGCACAGTAACAATTCTAATAATTATCTTTGTATGTTGTTTACTAGTTATCCAGCCACTATGTTTGTTTCGTTTGTTGTCTTTCTGACAAGAAAAAAATGCTGGCTAAATTTTTAAGCCAAGAACAAAAGCTTAGCGATGTAAGGGCACCAAGAGCCCTCGGGACTCGAGTAGTATCCTTCCTGAAAACTAACAAGGTAGTACCCTGTCTCAGGAAATACCACCTCTGATCTTCTACAGGTGTTGGGAAGACCTAATCCTGCTCTGATCATTGATAATGGGGCAGATGGGAGGGCACCAGCCACCCATTGAGATACTACCACTAGAGAGTTATGGTGTATTGGATTCTTCTTTCTGGTTATGGTTCACTTTCCCTTTGCCTAAACTGAAAAGTCTGGCTTATTCTTTATAGATTCTTCTCTGTCCTCATACACCTGACAATACTGATTATCAAACAATTCTTCTTCACCCAAGGGGATAACTACTGTACTGTATTTGTTCAGTGGCTACTTTCCTTTTGGTAAGGGTAGAAGAAACTCTTTAGCTATGGTAAGCAGCTCTTTTAGGAGAAGGACACTCCAAAATTAAACCATTGCTCTCTAGTCTTGGGTAGTGTCATAGCCTCTGTACTATGGTTTTCCACTGTCTTGGGTTAGAGTTCTCTTGCTTGATGGTACACTCGGGCACACTATTCCATCTAATTTCTCTACCCCTTGTTTTGTTAGTTTTTGTAGTTTATATAGGAAATATTTATCTTAATGTTGTTACTGTTCTTAGAATATTTTATTTTTCCTTGATTCCTTTCCTCACTGGGCTATTTTCCCTGTTGGGGCCCCTGGGCATATAGCATCCTGCTTTTCCAACTAGGGTTGTTGCTTAGCAAGTAATACATACATACATATACCAAGGCACTTCCCCCAATTTTGGGGGTAGCTGACATCAACAAATGAAATAAAAAAAAAAAAAAAAGATGACCTCTCCTCTCTACGTTCCTCCCAGCCTGACAAGGGACTCAACCGAGTTTGGCTGGTACTGCTAGGGGTGCCACAGCCCACCCTCCCCCGTTATCCACCACAGATGAAGCTTCATAAAGCTGAATCCCCTACTGCTCCTACCTCCGCGGTCTTCCAAGGCACCGGAGGAAGCAGCAGAGCCTACCGGAACTGCGTCACAATCGCTCGCCATTCATTCCTGTTTCTAGCACGCTCTCTTGCCTTTCTCACATCTATCCTCCTATCACCCATAGCTTCCTTCACTCCATCCATCCACCCAAACCTTGGCCTTCCTCTTTTACTTCTCCCATCAACTCTTGCATTCATCACCTTCTTTAGTACACAGCCATTTTCCATTCTCTCAACATGGCCAAACCACCTCAACACATTCATGTCCACTCTAGCTGCTAACTCATTTCTTCCACCTGTTCTCACCCTTACTACTTCGTTCCTAACCCTGTCTACTCGAGATACACCAGCCATACTCCTTAGACACTTCATCTCAAACACATTCAATTTCTGTCTCTCCGTCACTCTCATTCCCCACAACTCCGATCCATACATCACAGTTGGTACAATCACTTTCTCATATAGAACTCTCTTTACATTCATGCCCAACCCTTTATTTTTTACTACTCCCTTCACTGCCCCCAACACTTTGTATCTTTCATTCACTCTCTGATGTACATCTGCTTCCACTCCACCATTTGCTGCAACAACAGACCCCAAGTACTTAAACTGATCCACCTCCTCAAGTAACTCATGACATTCAACCTCGCACCACCCTCCCTTCTCGTACATCTTATAACCTTACTCTTACCCACATTAACTCTCAACTTCCTTCTCTCACACACCCATCCAAATTATGTCACTAATCGGCCAAGCTTCTCTTCTGCGTCTGCAACCAGTACAGTATCATCCGCAAACAACAACTGATTTACCTCCCATTCATGGTCATTCTCGTCTACTAGTTTCAATCCTCGTCCAAGCACTCGAGCATTCACCTCTCTCACCACTCAATCAACATACAAGTTAAACAACCACGGCGACATCACACATCCCTGTCTCAGCCCCACTCTCACCGGAAACCAATCGCTCACTTCATTTCCTATCCTAACACATGCTTTACTACCTTTGTAGAAACTTTTCACTGCTTGCAACAACCTTCCACCAACTCCATATAACCTCATCACATTCCACATTGCTTCACTATCAACTCTATCATACGCTTTCTCCAGATCCATAAGTGCAACATACACCTCCTTACCTTTTGCTAAATATTTCTCGAATATCTGCCTGACTGTAAAAATCTGATTCATACAACCCCTACCTCTTCTAAAACTACCCTGTACTTCTAAGATTGCATTCTCTGTTTTATCCTTAATCCTATTAATCAGTACTCTACCATAAACTTTTCACACCACACTCAACAAACTAATACCCCTTGAATTACAACACTCATGCACATCTCCCTTACCCTTATATAGTGGTACAATACATGCACAAACCCAATCTACTGGTACCATTGACAACACAAAACACATATTAAACAATCTCACCAACCATTCAAGTACAGTCACACCCCCTCCCTTCCACATCTCAGCTCTCACACCATCCATACCATATGCTTTTCCTACTCTCGTTTCATCTAGTGCTCTCCTCACTTCCTCTCTTGTAATCTCTCTCTCATTCTCATCTCCCATCACCAGCACCTCAACACCTGCAACAGCAATTATATCTGCCTCCCTATTATCCTCAACATTCAGTAAACTTTCAAATGTCCCCACCTTTTCCTTGCCTCCTCTCCTTTTAACAACCTTCCATTTCCATCTTTCATTGTCTTCAATTCTTGAACCAGCCTTCCTTACTCTCTTCACTTCTTTCCAAAACTTCTTCTTATTCTCTTCATATGAATGACCCAATCCCTGACTGCACCTCAGGTCAGCTGCCATCTTTGCCTCACTTACCTTGCACTTTACTTCCACATTTTTCTCTCTATATCTTTCATACTTCTCTACACTATTACTCTGCAGCCATTCTTCAAAAGCCCTCTTTTTCTCTTCCACTTTTACCTTCATTCCTTCATTCCACCATTCACTGCCCTTCCTCATGCTGCCTCCAACAAACTTCTTGCCACACACATCACTTGCAATCCAAACAAAATTTTCTTTTACTAACTTCCACTCCTCCTCTAAATTACCCGTTTCTTTTACTTTCACTAAGTCATATGCCATTTTCAACCTTTCTTGATGTTTACTTTATCCATGGTTTTATTAGCTCTTCAACCCCCACTAGCTCCCTTTTACATCCACCTACTCTGGATGTTGTATATAAAGAAAAGTGAATTGAGCTGTCTGTAGTTGATGTTGTAAAAGTTATACTTTTCTGGTCAAAGCTTTTCTAGCGATGATTGCGAACTTGGCGTTTCTTCTTCCTTTGGTGAGAGAAGCAGCTATCAGTCATGGCTGGAAAAGGCCACAATTCATCTTTGAGTAATGTCTTACAACTGAAGGACATTGACCTTTCCTTCTCATGGAAGTTGTTTATGCTCGTGAAGAGCTTTGAGCAGTTTTGACTGGAGAGTGGTTGGGGGCTCCCTGGCCCGCACTCACCACCTGTTGTTAACTACCTTGTTAATGATTTCAAGTGGTGTAACAGGTCTGCTGAATACATTTCCTTCTTTAAAGGCCTCAGATTTGTCTGCTTTTAAAAATAGTTATTTTGCAATGATTGTTAATGCTAATGGCCTAACAGTTGATTTCATAAGAGATGGATGAGATTTCAAGTAGTAAAACTGGCTGAACTTTACACAAAATGTCTGCAAGAATGCTCGATAGCTACAGCTTGGAAAAACTTCATCATTATACTAATTATATACCTATTTATCATAATGAACATACATTCAGGCACCATATCCTTTGAGATATAGGTTCTCTCATGACTGCCTACCAGTCACCTGATAGTGTCTTAGCCTAACAACTGCGACATCATCCTCGGGTTATTAGGAAGTTTGCAGGGGGTCACTTGTTCTTCTCGAGGACCAAAATGTAGGGACATTTCCCGGGTTACTAAACCAGCCATATTGGTTTCAGGGACTTCCTCCATCCTAAGGATGACTCTTAAAGGTTGAAGGTTTTTATCTCTTGTAAGAACAAATCACTTACTGCATTTCAAAAGTAATTCGTGTTTTTTTAACCATGCAAATGTGAGATCTTTGAGTTACATTGCCTGCCTCAGCCACCCCTTTAGTCCAAGGGTAAGGCCAAAGCAAAGGTTATGCTAACAGGTGGATGGGCTGGGCTTACCCGCCAACCGCCATCTAATACTACTACCTTGTTGAGAGTTCGGATGGCTGTTGTAGCATCGCTGAAATTTACTTCTATTAAAGGTCTCAGGTTTTATGGTTAGTAAAAATACAAATTACTTTTTGAATTTTTAGTTTTGTGATACTATTACATCCTTTGAAGCCTATTTCCCCAGGATCAGTCAGGAGTTAATAGGAGGTGGTTTTACAGATATTGCCGAAAGCATCTTATGAGACTTTGAAGTGTATCAGTTTCCTGCTTTTTGACATTCAAAACCTTATTTCTTTCAGCCCTTGCATTGGCTAAAATGGGTTAAAAAACTGTAACTGGTTTCAGCAATGGTACAGCATTCATCTAAAAGAGCCTGTTCTGTCTCCTCCTCGACCTGAATGCAAAGAACGATTTCCTGATAAGGGCATTTGGAGATGCCAGTTATGGGAGATTTGGTGGAGTTGTTCCAGAGGAAGTTCTGCTTTTGTGGGACTAGAATTCAAACTTGGCCCAGTTGAAGAATACCATGTCCTCATGTTTGAAATCATAGAGGCTTACCTAGGCTTAGAAAGTCAAGGTCAAGGTTAGCAAGGTTAAAGGTTTTAAGGCCACTCATGAATAGCAGAGCAAGGGATAATGACATTGCCCTATCAAACAAGACAATGCCCTAGAGATTGACCATATATAAATACAGATAGACTTATAGGCTCTTCTAAACCCCCATCCTTAGCTCTCAAGGATGGGGAGGTTGCAGCAACCTAAGGAACTAACGAGTTTGAGTGCGACTTGAACCCCAGTCTGGCTATCACCAGTCAGGGACGTTACCACATAGGCCACCAGTATTTGAGAAATGGCCAAATCCCTCTATTCTATCTTAAGATTTATCTTTAGAGAGTACTCGCTGCCGTACAATGATAGAACCCTCCAATATTTGCAGTGCATTATTTAAAGAATCGTGGAATGGCTTCTGATAGTGTCTGTCAAGGATGTGTTAAGTTTCTTTTATGAAAATGATTTCTGGTTTTAAGGAGACCATAATTTACCTTTATCTAGTTTTATATTTTCTTAGTCTTGTGTAAGGTTTTGGTTTCATATTCTCGAGTTGGGTAAAGTTCCTTAATTGTGTTACATTGAGAGCTTTTCATCTGAAAGTATTCTAACTATTTTTACCTCCGCCAACGAAGTTGGAAGGAGGTTATGTTTTACCTAATGTTTGTGTGTGTGTATATTTGTTAGTGAACACCTTCCTGGCCACAATTTTAATCTTGGAGTAATGAAACTTTCAGGGATTAACTGTTATGTAAAAAGGTGGAAAAGATTAAATTTTGGAAGGTCAAGGTCATGGTCAAGCAAAATGTCCATTTCCCGTAATCAACCATAAGTTTGGATATCGTTGTCACAGAGATTTCAAACTTGGTTCACATTTGAGTGTATGAAAATCCACGCCAATTAATGCATGTCAGGTTGAGGTCGAGCAAAATGTCAAGAAATAAGCTGCTGTGGCGGCAGTCTGCACTCTACTGAGTGCCCCTCTAGTTTTAGAGATTGTTGCCATTTTCTTTTCTTTCTATTTGTGGGGAAACCAGCATTTCAAAACAGCTTGTGGTTTGAATGAAGTGTTTGAGCTGATACAGGCATGGAATTTTCAGTCATGATAGTGTGAGGTGACTGATTTATCAAGAAGCTTTAGTGGGTATTCTATGGTTGCCACTATCCCCTTCCAGTTAAATATGTTAATCAGCAATCAAACTTTGGTAAGATTATTTGAAATAAACATAATTTTAACAACAAAATTAATTATTTCAGTACCAACCTAAGTTCATTGGGTACCTTAAGAGAGAAATTTCTTGTATCTTCAGAATAGTTTTTGAAATCTCTCTCTGAGAAGAAAGAACAGCAAATGAACTTAAGTTTGTATTTAAATAGTTAATTTTATTTTTAATATGTTTTTGATGTGAAGGACTATTATATCCTTACACTGAGCATTGAGTCCTGAGTCTAACTATTATTTTTGCTCTCGAGCAATTTAGCTGTTGTTGATCTTTGGATACAGGATTTAATGTTTATTATTCAATAAATACTTTATCTAAATAATTACAATACATGTAAACAAATTCTTTCTTATATTAGCTACTGTATGCGTAATTGAATCCTGAATTGCTTCTGTTACATGAAACTGATCTCCTCAGCTTGACATGCAAAATGAAGATGATTCTGAAGACAGACCGAGGAAACGGGGAAGGGGGCGACCAAGGAAAAAAGACAAAGAAGATGACGAGTTTATTCCCCCTGATGCTCCTACCAAAAGTTGTCCATCGTGCAAAAAGGTATTTTGATTTTATGAGATGCGTTATTCCATTAGATTTTCCAAGGATAGTTAATATTAACAAAGAAAATTTGGTCATTAACAGCTAATAATTAAAAATAATGGTGGATTGTTTCATTGCTGTGGTATTTAATATACTTGAGTCTTTTTTTTCTTTAGGGTCATAAGGTGATGATGATCAAAACAGTGCAATAACAGCAAAATATGTCTACCTTCAAATTATACTAAAACAGTAATTGCACTAATAGACTATAGCTGCTCTAGTTATTTTACCCTATTAAGGCTTAGAAATCATGCTTCCTCTCCTGAAGTCATGCCACCATCTCATTTAATTAGACCCTTCCTATATACTATATATTCATTTGTTCCAACACAAAATACAGACCTGAAGTTTTTTCTTACCAGGAAATTGATCAGCACGAGCTGGTCTTCAAGCTATGAAAATTTGAGTAAGGTGGCAGCCCACCTCCTGGTAGAAATGCGGTGTTAGCAGGGGTAGTGGGAGAACACTCACAGCCACAGCATTACCACACAAACTCACTAGCTCAGCCACTTTTTGATTAGCCTCTATAGAGAGCAGAAATACACAGTTACCTCTCCGTTTTAAGGTCGTGGATGTTCAAACATTTTTTCTTTTTTGTTGTGTCAAGGATGACTGCATTGTTTTCTAAGAAAACAGTATACAGCTCTGTCCAGGCGCGACTGGCCGGGCTTGTGACATGTTCCAATTTTTCTTAGTGACGGATCATCATTAGCATTGCCCATCGGGTTGAGGACTTTCCTACAAGAAGAGTCTCCCTGTAGTGAGTGTTGGGATTGAATATCCTTCCGGTGGGAATGGTTCTGCTCTTTCGGTCTCCTCTGGAGGATGAGTAAATAAGAGGGCTGTGCCTTTTCTCCTGCCGGATTTTCAGGCCTGGAAGACCGCGATGGTTCCTCCCATGAGAAGTCCTCTATTGATTCTTTTCATGAGCTATAGCTTTCCGTGGGACTTTCGGGTTCCCCCCCTTAGGATTGGCTTCTGGAGGAGTTGAAGCGTGGTGGACAGTAGGAGCCTCTTTATTCCTCCTACTGGGATCGGCTTAGGGCCATCCCCTTCTCATGCTGAGAAAATGGATAAATTTCTCTCTGGCCCTGTGCCCCAAACCTCCTCTTCATCTGCAGTTCCTTCTGAGGTTCCGTAGGCTGTCCCTCACAAGGGTAACAAACTTGCTCGCCTACCTTCTGGGGTAAGTATGTGCACCGAGCTCACTCATTGAAGGGAGTGGGCTTCCCTTAGCAAAAGTGGTTGTCCTTAATAGACAGTACTCCTCTTCAAGTCTTCTCGCTAACATGATCGCGATTAGTCGCCAGCACGCTTTAGCACTTCAGAGTAGTGGGAAGTGTGCAGCCCAGTGGGCTCCTCGTTACTCCACCATATCAGTGAGACACTCTTGCCTGCTGATTGCAGAACAAGCACCCAGGGTACCTGCCCCTTCATGGTATTCTCTCATTGAGGTGAGGATGTCGCATTACCATCCCATACACCCCTATCAAACTTAACTTTGCGCTCGTCAAACAGAATGTCCCCTCTCTTTATATTAGCGATTACATGCGTGAGCCTTAAGCACGCTCCCATATAGCTACCCATAGGGATCCTGACTTTACATAGATTCGGGATATTGTTAAAGCAGCTTTATCTGCCAAAGCTTCTCGGGTAGGAACTTTGGCCTCATCAATTCAGCCCGAGGAACCATTTTATATTTAATTGACAACAGGGGTGTCTCCAGGGAACCCTACGGCTCTCTCTGATCCTAGGTGAGAGAACACATCAACTTCCTTCCGTGCTCCCCTTGACTCATTGGTAACCGCACCTAGGCTTAGTGCTCTGGTACCATCACCCCTGCTGATGCTAGTTCCCTCGCGCACACAGTCTGCTCATTTTCCTAGGTACCAGAATGCCTGGAAATAAGAGCTGCCAGGGCAAGGCCTTCAGATCCTGACTCCATCTGGGAAAGGTGCGATCTACTCCCAGTCTAACGTCAACCAAGGGGTTAGAAGCTGAGGCAGGTCACTCTGCTCGCAGAATGTACCTTTTACCCTAAGACTAGTAGAGGATTGAGATCTCCGAAAGAGAGTCTACAGTTGAGGTAGAATGTAGGTCTCCCAGTTCTCATAGTCCTCAGGGTTTTCCCAGCCCGGGAGATTCCCGAGCCTCCAGGGGATCTTTTGAAGGAGGTACAGAACATTCCTACATCCTTCTCATTTAAGTACCGGGGTTGGAAGGATTCTAAATTCCTTGCGAAGTATTGGACGTCAATAGTAGTTGACCCCTGCTCTTCAGCAAAGGATTCAGAAGGCGTTGCTGCTGCTTCAGCTCATAGTCCCAGGGAAACTCCTTCCAGGCCTCTTTCCCCTTCTGAGGCTCACTTTGGTGGCCGTGACCCAACCCTGGTTCAGCCAAGTGTAAGCTGGGGAATGGATGTACAGTAATATATTACAGTGATTCTGATTGTTCCGAAGGAGCACTGACAGCACCCGCCAGCCCTGAACTCCTTCCACCAAGGTGGGTGAGTTAATTTCAACCTTACTTCAGGTTCTGTCCTGCTCTTACATGGTCAGCGTCCTTGGTAAATTATCCTATTCCTCCCCCGAAGGGCAAACACTACCCTAGGCTTGCTCTGTTGTACCCCTAGGCCCTAGGACCCAGGTTAGAGATTTCATGGTCTAAGCTGGTCGCTGGTTCACTGCAAAAGGTTAGTTAAAAGATCCCTGTGAAGGTGTCCTTTAGTGATGGCAACTTGCCGAAATTACTTCCTCCTACCATTGTAAGGCAAAAGAAAAATTATGACATCCTGGATGATGTCCCTTCTCCCTTGCCTTTAGCTTTGGCAGAGTCAGCCTTATGTTCAAGGAAATCACCATGTAAGTGCTGTAGGGAGTGAACTTCCTCCCAATAGGAGAGATATTTTTATCGTAGCAGGAAACTTCTATGTGGCGAGAACCTTCCTTTAATTTTTCATGTTATTTCCCTAAAAATTTAACTACAGTAGGCGACATACATAATATCCAGAATAGTGTCGACTATGCACAGCAAGATCTTGAGGCGGCACATGTTAAAGATTCGGGCAGGCACTTTTGAGGATGCACAATCAATAAGGAGAAGCTGGGAAAATAGACAACTTATGCATCGTAAAGTGGATTTATTGTCTAAGTTAATTGACATAAAATTAGCATAAATCTTCTTTAAAATGAATGTCTTCAATTACATAATTACTTGATCTCGGATTCTCTCATTTACTTTCAAATTACATGGATGATCTAGTTTTTCACAAGTTGTAGGTAACAATGGATTAACTTTACAGTTTATCAGGATACACTTGGAGAGAAAGGACACAGAGAGGAAAGGCTACATTGAATAAAATACTAGAATATTAAAAGATAGCTTTTGGGTATCTTGTCAAGTGTCAACGCCTGCCATGTCTGAAGGACTTCTATCATGAGTGTGGACTTACTGACTTCTGCCCACTGACTACTCACTACACCTGTCTTCCCAGCTGTTCTAATCGAAGTGCTTATTGCAGGGGAGGGGGAGGGGGTATGAGGGCCTGCCTGGCATCTAGGTAGCAGTGGCGGGTGATGCAACTGCATCCGGCCGTTTCTTGCCTCCTTCCATCCCTTCTCCCTGATGATACCCATTGACATACAAATCAGACTCAGAACATTTGCGCTGAGTTAGAAAGTTGATAACGCGAGTAAGAAACTGGTTTAAACTGTCTTTCCCAGCCCGGATCGTGGAGACTAGGTCACAGGTCGGCAACTGTCTGCTCTGTTTCTTAAGACTTCATATGAACTCGTTTAACGGCCCAGTTTGATTTTACTAAACCCTCTTCTCAATTTGTGGCAAGATTCTTGCCTTGAGCCAGGTCCCGGCACATCAACCATGATTATGGAAAATGAACAGGCTCATTGAGAAAGGTGTTCCCATTGGAAGGACTCTAGAGTTGAGACAGCATTCTCCATGTGTCATGAAGCAACCGTGTTGGAAGAGGAAAGTCTGCAATTCTCGACAGTTTCTCATGAACTAGGTTTGCCTTATAACTATGGGGGCCTGAAGCTTAGGTTTCCTTTACGAGTAAGATAATAACGGAAACTACCACTTTCCATGATTCAGTCACGATCATCGTTCAGCCGGATGGAGCTGTACGCGCCGCCATCTCCACATGTGATGATGTCACCATAAGCGCCAACTTTTGTGCATGTGAAAAAATTTCTTCATGCGTAGAACAAGTTTACAACTCATCCCAGGTTATCATGCCCCTACACAGTGACAGATCATATGCTAATAGTTAAATGCATAAGAACTTTTCTCTGAAACCCAACAAGGTTGAGACATCCTCCCTAAAAAGTTCAGGAGGTGGCCTAAACAGTCACGCCATGGACGTGAATGATAAACATAGATAGAATGATCTTCTGCTCAGGGGATCTCCCTTCTCAAACCTCAAGAGGTAAAGAAGGGCAAGAAACTAGACTAAATCTGGGAAAGAAAGCCCATACTTCAGCCTCACATGTTGAGCCAGGGAAAAGTTTCCCAGGCCTCTCTATGCCTCCTTATCTTGCCTCAGTGTATTTACGGCTAGAGAAAGGAAGGACATTCGAGACGTAATAGGTAATTCTCAAAACTTTGACAACATTACTCTTGTTAACTCTACGGGGGGCCTCACTGGAGTGTTGGCGCCAACCCAACAGAGGCAAGCCTTCTTGGAACCTCTATGTCAGTTTCAGAGATACTTCAAGTTATGAGAATTAGGAGCCTTATCCATCTCCTAGAGAATATGACAGAGTCTCCCCTAGAGAAACCTGTCAGTGAGAAAAAACTGGGAGACAGGTTTCAGATGCAAGCATGGAATCCTGAACTCAAATACGGACCAGAACTCTAGAGACAAACTAGAGAGATTCTAAACTTATTTAACATGCAGGTTTTAGCCTCTGAGAATTCTCTTTGAGCCAACAGGTCCCCAGAGTTACCACCTCTGGCTCTGTCTGATCAGATATATTTATTTGTACTCTCTGGGGCCTTTCAGAGACCACTACCGATTCCAGAAAACTTGACTAGCCTGCGATCCAAACTTGCTCATGGTGTGACCATTGTTCTAGAGCAATATCCTGCTACACAACTACGGAAGGTAAGGATCATAACGCCTTACGTCGATTGGAAGAAATGTCACGAGCAGGGTCAAAAGCACTTGAATTTCTTTTACATCAGACCATTCCTCTATGGGGGAGCTGTGTCTTAAAAAGATGCGATACAATCTCGGCCAGATGCTCGGAACAATTGCCCCTTGGAGATGCGTTAAGTCTGAGAAACTGGTGGAATTCCCCCATCTGTTCTTCCTGACAGAAGTAGAGTTGGCGATAGAAAAGATCGCAAGACTGAAACAACAACTGAAATACTTGGTTCTCACCATCAACAGAGAGACTCGTATAAAGTACAGAAATAAGGTAGATAAAATACTCAGACCAAGGGAGAGAGTTCCCTCCCCCTTGAAGGTGCAGACTGCAGGTTCAATGGCTCATACTATTAATAGGTGCTTACCCGGACTTACCACAGGTAGGGAGTGGCCCATAAACTGTGGGAGTAAGTAGTAAATTTGTCGATTACCAATCTCTGAACAATTGAGATAGCCTGTTCAGGATATGTCTCCCTATTTCCCTCATTCCCTAACATGGTTAGTTTAGATAAGCCTCCACTAATTACGTGTTTAGGTGGATAATCTAATGCTTTTAGCCCTGGGTGTTACACCTCTTTCTCAGGAGCATCCTAATACTGGCTGTAGGCAGGGGAGGAACCTAGTTCCAGTTTCCAGTTCCCTCAACATTACAGTTGGAGGTAGGATTTCTTTTGGATATTTCCCCTCTCTTTTATTTCTAGTTGACATGACAAATATTGAATAGTTTTTCCAGTACTGTACGTTTGTTACCCCAAAGCTCTTGTGAGGTATCAAATCTCAAGCCCATGCCAAGTCTACTTCAGGGAAGATCTCTAAGATACTGCTTTTTGAGATGAGGACTTCTGTTTCAAACCTATACCCCTGTCTAGACTCAAGATCGTTACAAGAAAATTAGGTTGTGGAAATATGGGCCCTTTTATTCCAAGGAATCTGGAATGGAGCCAGCCCCACCTAATTGCTGTTAGAAGACTAACAGCAAAATAAGAGTCCCAGCCCCCTTTTTTTCCAGAAAGAATGATTGGCCTTGCAAGCATAGTTTGGATGACAGAATCCTATTTCTCCAGGAAAATAATTAAATATTCTGAGAAGTAATGTCACCGCTAGATACAATAGTATTCTCGATGCGAATGGTGTATAGCGTCAGAATACTTTTAGTATGCAGAACCCATCCCCTTTCATACGAAAGTTTGACCTCCTGTCTTTCCTATCCGTCAGTTAAATAGGACTTCTGTACGTCCTCTACTAGTGTAGAGAGTACAGGAAGCCTCTCTGGGAAAGATAAGAAGTCACTTCTTGATAAGGACTTTTAGAATGGAAAGGTACTCCTTTATACTCCTGTCAGGTAGGTTTACGAATAGGCCTAGACCAGATGTCCCTCCTCGTGGAGTTAAGTCTTCACCGAGTTAAGAGTGTTCATGACTATCTATGAGTAGGAACCAGGTATGGCTATGAAAGTTATGTCCTTCATACCTCCTAACAAAAAAGCTTGGCCTTAAATGATTCCCTCTCATGAATCGTTTAATTTTCACAGATATTTTATCAGCCACCGTGTTCACCAATACTATGGTAATGATTGATGTCCTCCTTTCTTGACTCCGGAGTATAAGCCCAGGAGATCCAAGGGGATCAGATAGACACCACAAATCCTTTTGTATAAGAAACAGTCTTCGGTTCTGGAACTTCTCCTGATAAAACTCAAGAAGACAGCCTGACCAAATATAGGTTGCTGTAAGCATTCGCTGTTAGACTAAGTCGCAATAAGTTTGCTTGACATGTCACAATAGAAATCTAACTGACATCTTCCTTGAGAAGAGGTAGTCAACAGAACGAGGACTGTTCAGATCAATTACTGTAGAACCCTTATGCTAGCAGTTATTCTAGGGTTTGGAGCCTTTTCAGGACCGTTTATCCTTGAATACGGACTGTTTGTCAAATTTAAGAAACGAATCCTGTATCAGTCTTGGAAATTTAGATCTAATTCTGGGTCTTGAAGTGGGTCCTTGTTTGAGATAGCTAGAATTCTCCTCACTGGAAGAACTATCAACGCCCTCGTTACCAAGAGTACTAGAGGGAAAACCTGTCTCCTAGGAGTAACCCCCCTTACTATTGCATTGGGAAGAAAGGACTTATTATCTCCTAAGATTATCGTCACGATCTCAGGTACGAGGGCTTAAGTCAGGGATATGACTTTTTTCCTTTGGCTTTACTTTACTACCAGCCAAGGAAAACATGCCTTTTTACAGGATCTTTTTTCTTGGAAACCCAATTCAGAAAATACTATATTTTCTGGGATTATATTATTCTCATTTTGATAATGAGTACCAGATTCCAGTGATTTTCAGTTTGACCTTTTCACGATCTTGCCTCTCAAGAAGTCCATTGATGAACAGAGTGCTTTGACCCTCTGCCCAAGGATACTATGTGTTCCCCTCTTTTTGGTGCCTTCAGATCAGAAGTGAAGTTCTTCATCCTGAACATGATCACCCTGTTGGTCAAAACATAACATGAAAACTCACTATCCTCAGGGGAAGCATTGCTAGGGATCACCTCTCAATCACATGGCATCAGTGGACCTGCCACTTTCACCCATTTCTGATTCAGTGAACAAATCCAGACTCTGGTAGGAAAAGATCTTGGGTTTAACTCTTCCACGGTCTTATCTCAAGAGGTTCTTGGTGGCACGAAAAACTAGTTACTTTGTCTCGTAGAGGAGTGGGAGTTTTCTGATAGAACAAATATCTTGGACATATTACTCCCTTTTTGTTCACAAGCTCTGGCTGTTCCAGAAGAGAGTATTCAGAAACACTTTCACTCTCCATTTAATAGAAACTATCATGGGAGCCTGTACATACTCAGGGGAAGCATTGCTAAGGGTCCCTTGGAACACATGATACATGTGGGCTTGCTGCAACCTTACGTTCCTTACAACCACTCGGTAGTATTAGTCCTCAAACCCCACTTTATTCACAAGCTCTGGCTGCACCAAAAGAATGTATTCATAAACACTTTCTCTCTCTGATTAAGAGAAACTATCAGAGCCTATATATCCTCCTGAAGCATCGCAAGGGCCCCCCTCGAGCATAGATACGTTTGGGCTTTCCACAATCTCAGCGTTCCTCGAAAACGCTCGATAGTACAAGTCCTCAAAATTGGAGGATGAAAGAGAAACCCAACCTTTACAGACAATTATCTTAAAAATGGCACATACAGGTTTTTGGTACACCCTCTTACTAGGCATTATGGTTGCAGCGCAACAAATAACCTGTCAGCTCTCACGGGACACGTGTCGGTTCTAGCTTCAGGCCTAATTATTCTCGGCATTATTTGGTATAAGGGGACACTAAGGCGCGTAGTGATATGGATTGGACTTGAAGCCTGCATTGATTTTCACCTTAATGCAAGAAAGAATGCCTTGAATTTCTTTAGTATTTGTTGATATTCTAAAAAAATTGCATTTTTATTATGTAACACTTGATGTTCATACCACTTCATCCCTGACAAAGATTCCCTTTTTGGATTTGAACGAGCAGCCTTGCCTCTCTACGAGCCGGCTACTCTGTTCTCTGGCGCTTCTCTTTGATCTCTTGCTATTGCTTATAGTAATTGTATCAGATAGGATATGTATGCTTTTGAACTTCATGGAGACTTCACTCCTGGGAAGAATTGGAAGTTTGGCATAGTCTCTTTGCGAGCCGGACACACTGTTCACTAACGATTGACGTTGACCTTTTGCTATTACTTATAGTAATTGGATTTATCAGAGAGGAAGGGTATACCTCTTAATTTCACGGAGACTTCCTCCTTCTTAAGGAATAATCCTATATAAATGACTCGTAAGTTTTTATCCGTGTCGGGATGAACTACAAATTTTATATAATTTGTATTTTTTTTTTTTTTTTAGCCATACAAACCTGAGTCATTTATCCAAAGGTCCCACCTCAACTGTCCTGGAAGTCATTGACCAAGTGAGTATTGCAAGATGTTGTGAGCAAGAATCCTCTTGCTCCATACGCATGTGCTGGGGTTGCCCAGTAACAAAGCATGATGCAATCTAAACAAATTTTTGATGGGCTAGTTGTAGAAAACATGATTAGCAGTAATCCATGTAAATGACTCAGAGTTGTATAACTAGGAAATGTACAAATTGTATTAAAATTTGCTGTTTCAAGCTAAAACCATTATTATAGCACTTGAAGTATATTTACTTGCATTGTAAGACCTGATGTTTATATTTGTAGAGTTTAGGGTCCTTTAATGTTCACAGAATTCAATATCTGTAAAATCCACTGATAAAAGGGCAGACTCTGTTGTACACAGTAGGCAGAGTAAAACTTCAAAGATCCCAATTTTGCTGAGATCCAGGGCCTAAAGTTATGGATTTCTTGAAAATCTGGGCACAATATGCAACTTTTGTATAGAAATAGATTATAGCTAAAACATTTGAGATAAGGGAAAAGCTGATTTAAGAAAGTAGATTTTCACCATCATTATTATTTCTAGCTAAGCTACAACCTAAGTTTGAAAAGCATGATGCCATAAGCCCAAGGGCTCCAACAGGGAAAAATAAGACAGTGAGGAAAGGAGAGAAAACTGATGGAATAGTGTGCCTGAGTGTACCCTCAAGCAAGAGAACTCTAACCCAAGACAGTGGAAGACCATGGTACTACCTAAGAATAGAGAACACTGGTTTGATTTCGTGGTGTTCTTTTCCTAGAGAAGCTGCCGACCATTGATAGTCTCTCTTCTACCCTTTCTAAGTGGAAAGTAGCCACTGAACAATTACACTGCAGTAGTTAATCTCTTGAGTGTAGAAGAATTATTTGGTTAGCTTAGTGTTGCTACATGTCTGAGGAAAGAGAAGAATGTGTAAAGAATAGGCTAGACTGTTCAGTGTACAGTATCTGTTGGCAAAGGAAAATTGTGCCGTAACCAGAGAGAGAGCCAATGTAGTACTATCTGGCAAGTCAAAGGACCCAATAACTCCTTAGTAGTAATATCTCAACAGGTGCCATGGTCAGCTTATTACCTATCAACACCCTGTCCAATCTCCTTTTTCTTTAATGGTCTGTAAAAATCCAATGTTTTTACATTTTCCTCACATGAGTCCTTTAATCACTATTTACTGTATCTGTTGCGAAAGGATCTTTAGATATCCTTTAGAATTAAAAAAAAAATGTTCCCAATTGTCCTAGTATCAGCTCCTTGACTTACTCTTGGACACTCATTCTAGTGTGCTCCAATTATTATTATTATTATTATTATTATTATTATTATTATTATTATTATTATTATTATTATTACAAGCTAAGCTATAACCCTTATTGGAAAAGCAAGATGCTATAAGCCCAAAGGCTCCAACAGGGAAAAATAGCCTAGTGAGGAAATGAAACAAGGAAATAAAAAACTAAAAGAGAAATAATAAACAATCAAAATAAAATATACTCACAACAGTACCAACATTAAATTAGATCTTTCATATATAAACTATAAAAACTTCAGAAAACAGGAGAAAGAAATAAGATAGAATAAATAAGATAGAATAGTGTGCCCAAGTGTACCCTCAAACAAGAGAACTCTAATCCAAGACAGTGTAAGGCCATGGTACAGAGGCTACTGCACTACCCAAGGCTAGAGAACAATGGTTTGATTCTGGAATGTCCTCCTAGAAGAGCTGCTTACCACAGCTAAAGAGTCTCTTCTACCTTTACGAAGAGGAAAGTAGCCACTGAACAATTACATTGCAGTAGTTAACCCCTTGGTTGAAGAATTGTTTGGTAATCTTAAATGTTGTCGGATGTATGAGGACAGGAGAATATGTAGAGAATAGGCCAGACTATTCGTTATAGGTGTAGGCAAAAGGAAAATGAACCGTAACGAGAGAGAAGGATTCAATGTAGTACTGTCTGGCCAGTGAAAGAACCCAATAACTCTGTAGCGGTAGTATCTCAACGTGTGCCTGGTCCCCTGGCCAACCTACTACCCACAATCCTGGGATTGAATGATTGTGCGAAGAAGATGAGAGAGTGTATCCTTATGGTTAATGGTTTTTTAATATGAGTAATGTTTTTCTGTGTTATGAAATTCTTTTTTCATAACAACCCATAGTGGTAAATTGGCTGAATTTCTATAGAGGGTAGGAGGACAACAGCGACACGTCTTGACATTGGTACTGGTTGAATAAAATAGAAATACCAGAGGAGTGCCCATCTTGCTGGTAGGGCAAGAATATCTTGAGAATATCTTAAGGACTAAGAACTCACCCCGTAGTATTGCTGTTTCTTGATCTCCTTAGATGTTCCATTAAATAAGAAAAAAACTAAACGGGAGCATAAGAAATATCTAATTCCATGCATGTCGTAAGTATTTGTGAATCAGGTTTCATGGGTAGAATTGAGTAATGCAGGGTTGTTGTTCATGCCCAGAGAATAACAGACAATTCTTCACTGTGTTTAAATGCCACCGAGGTGGAGATTGTACAGACCCTATGAGCTTAGTATATAAGAGCATGATCTATCTAGGTAGAATTTGGGGGAAGTAAACGGATTATTATTGTCACTATGTTCCTCCCATTGAATGCCATAAAGGTGAAGATTTCACAGACTTCATAAGCTCCAATTTTGATCTATATTAGGTCAAGTTATAAAAGGCTTGTGTATAATCTTGTGATCATCTTTCTTAACCAGTATGATATATAGTGTTCTTGAAGATGTTGAAGATTGGGGTTTTCTTCAGACCTGTGTTCATGAATAGCTTACAGGAAGAAGCTTGAAAACCTTAGATCCCCAGGAGGGACTATTTCAAGGACCTAATAGGGCTATGCAATGAGTTACCCTCTTTAATTGCTAATAAGGCTAAGATTGGGAATGGGGAGTCACCATATCTAAAGAATCTGTTCTTTGGTTCTTGGCCATGAAGTCTTAGGAAAAGAATAGGGATACATGTAATTCAGTCCGTTGTGTGAGCAAAACGTGACAAAGCATGCAGTTTGCAAATTCACATAGAGGAGCTTAATGAAAACACTATTTCTGGTTAGACCTCGGATGGCGGTTGTATCAAGAAATTTGTTTGGACATATGGTGAGGCTCCTGAGGACCAACTTTAGATTCTAACGAGGAGTCCTTGATGTTGGTTTGGAGATGCTTGATTTAAATGCATCAAAATTTATGTTTTTCCTTTTTCTCCTTTCATCTTCCAGACCTCTGGTCATTGATGGTTGGGAGGAACTAACTTTGATTTTATTTGAAAAAAAAGCAAGAATTCTGGCAATAGCTATATCTACTACTTCTGACAAGTTTCTCTGTGGGAATGTTTGAAAACCTTCCATGGATGATGCTTGAGTGAGTATAGCTTGTTGAGGGATTTGTGAATATCGGGTTGTTCCAGCAGGCTGCTCCAATAGGTCTGTAATTAGGCCTAGAATGTCAAGGAACTAATCATACTGTGGCCAGAAGTGGTCAAAGAAATTTATATGATTGTAGGTGGATACCCTGAACTAATGTGTTTAAGAGTCTGGTTGATCAGGCTGCAGAATGGTATTAATATAGATCGAGGTCGTCCCATACACAGAGTATTTCATTGTTGGCTCTCCTTTTGAATCAAGTTGAAGACTGAAATAGAGGGGAATTGTTTGATTCACTTTTTATATATATAAGATCCACTCTTAAAGTGCTCTTATTTCTGCTATAAGACCAGCAAATGTGTGTTGAGGGACCATTTTGTTGGTATGATCTGGTTCCTTTTGCACAGGGATTCTATTAAGATGATGAGTCATAGCACATTGGAGTGGCATCATTGCATGTTCTACTGCTCCTCTGAAGATCTACATAGTTATTCAACTCCGTTCTTCCAAGCAGGTGGCCCTTTAAGTCTTGAGATATATCAGTCATGGTGTCATCTGTCGTGACCCTAATGTTTTCACCGTCTCAGGATGTATACTTTTTGAAGGCCTAAGAAAATGTCTGTTAGCTCTATCTGATGATGTATGACTCTTCTCCTTCAACAAAAGAACCCCTAACTACAAGTCCAACAAGACAGTCCCTGATTGGACTTGCATTCTTTTTATCCCCTAATGGCATAGGAAGTATGTAATCTTTACATGCCAGAGTAGTGACCTCAAGTAAGGCAGTGGCTTGTATCTATGAATTATATATTTTTTTATTATTTTATGGATAATTTTTTTCATTCTTTACTTTTGTTTCGTCTTTTGTAGAACTTTAACCTTAGGTATAGTGCATGATTAAAACCTGTAACTTTACAAACCATACCTTATTATATTTAGCTCGTATAAGCCTTCAATTAAAAGTGTATAGTGTATATCAGGTAGCCATATCGTTAAAACAGTTCGATGTACTCTTGTGCAAATTATGACTAATTTTTTTTATAATTTCTTTCTCAATATGCTGGATCAGTATTTCTGTATTGATTATTATTTGCCATTGTAATTATTATCATCATCATCATCATTATTATTATTATTATTATTATTATTATCATCATCATCATCATCATCATCATCATCATCATCATCATCATCATCATTAGTCAAGCTATAGCCCTAGTTGGAGAAGCAGGAGGCTACAAGCCTGGGGGTTCCAACAGGGAATGCAGTTTAGTGCAAAAGGAAATTGAGAAATAACGAAAAAGCTGTAGTAGAAAAATTGATAAAAGGAAAAATATTTAGAATAATTCAAGATAATTAATAATATTGAAATATCAGTCATATACAAACTATGTGACGATACATGTCAACCTGTTCAATATGAAATATATGTCAGTACAGTAGTTTGAATTTCTGAAGTTCCACCAATTTATCTGCCAGATTAGTAAGAACATTTCACAATCTAGTCACACTTGGAATAAAACTAGAATACTGCGTAGTATTGAATCTTATGATGGAGAAAGCAAGAATTAGAAATCAAAATGAGTGTCAGCAGCCGAAGACCAGACAGGAGATCAATACTCAAAACAGAAAATGAAAGAATTGAGAAATTTCCTCGGGATAGGTTGCTCACAAAAAATCTTGAAAGACTTTCTCAATGTGCCACTTTGTGCAATTGAAGAAGATAATAAGCCCCATGTTCTCCTTTGAGTTAGGATGTAGGGGGTTGGGCCACCAATTTTTTGTTCGCTAAAATACTTGGCAATCGGCTAACGCATGTAGCGTGACATGTAACACTTGCCAGAACAGAGAAGCAGTAAAATAATGTTGAATTGCGAATATAGCGAGCCACGGCAGAGCAAAGACCAGTAAGTAAATAATTAGCTTTAGTTCATTAACTAACATACTCATAGATACATTAAAATGGGGCTGACGATGAACGCGGATAGTAAGGATTCTTGTTTTCTATGTGAGCAGAAGATCAAATGACACAACGTTCAACACACAAAGCCTCCTTTGTTTTGCTTGGTTCTTCTTCTTCTATCCAATTAAGCCTTTTCTCCACTAATTTTCCAAGATGGTTTCCATTGACCTCTGCTTTGGTCTCCATTCTCTCTTCTCCAGCATTTCAATTCTTATTGCTCTTTTCTCTTCACAAAGCATTCTTCATCTTTTCTTATTATTATTACCTAAGCTACAACCCTAGTTGGAAAAGCAGGATGCTATAAGCCCAAGGGGTCCAACAGGGGAAATTAGCCAAGTGATGAAAGGAAATAAGTGAACTACAAGGGAAGTAATGAACAATTAAAATAGAATATTTCAAGAACAGAAATAACATTAAAATAGATTTTTCATATAGGCTGTAAACTATAAAAACTTAAAAAAAAGAAAAGGAAGAGAAATAAGATAGAATAGTGTAGCTGAATATACCCTTAAGCAAGAGACCTTTAACCCAAGATATTGTAAGACCATGGTACATGGTACAGTCCTTACATTGGCTATGGCACTACCCATAATTTTTCAAACATTCATGTTCACTTTCAGAAAATTCTCTGACTATGGTTTTTCATGTTCTCTTTTTCTTTATCCTGCAGTTCTTAGATACCCTAGTCATTCTCTTTACAAGTGTCATCTCGACCATATCCAAACTTTTATCTTATAATTTGTATGTGGCATCCAGAGATTGCAATAGGTCTGTGCCAATGATGGAAGAATATGCATGTATGGAGACTCAGTCTGCTATGATTATAGGCTAATCCCAAATCTTTGAAATTTCCTGTTTTCAAGTACCTTGAATTCTTAAGCAAAAGGAAAATATGACAAGTATTAGAAGAATGAAGGGGTTTTGTCAAAAGTAGAACCTTCTATGGAGGGAGTTGCTGTGTTGCTCTCAATAACTTTCCTGTAAAGGATAAAATGGAGAATCAAATAAAATATGATATACCAAAAAATGCTGTTTTGTCTTCCCGACCCTAGGGCCAGTGTATCAACGTACAAGGCAAGGACTGAGTTTGTATAAGGGAAGCCTATGTGTTAAAGTGTTATTGAACTTGTCTGCATCTCCAATGCTAAATTCGTTAGCTAACTGAGAACTATTACTAACTGAAGAGAATATTATGCTCTTGGACAATCATCTTTTCCTTTTAGGAGAATGTCTCCATTATGTCCTATTTATCTTCATGAGTTTAGGGAGGTAGAAGGTTCTTGTAAACCAAACAGCACCCTGAAAAAATAAGGTTTTCCTTAGTCAAAACCCCTTTTACAGAGTTAGGCTTCCGTGTGGTTCCCAAGGACTAATACCAGAGCATATAACAAGGTTGACTCGTACACAACAAGGGTTAAATTGCTTATAACTAAGAGAATGTCCAATTCATGCTTACATATTAGGTCAACTCATGAGAAGAAATTCTTGGAGAAGGCAAACCAGATGGCTATCATAGCACCTATGTTAAGGGACCCCTTTGAGGATCTCCTTTCAACCTACTTTTCCCTTACGGTGTCACAATTAGGCCGAGCATCCTGCACACGTGTTGATTCACTTAGATTTGTTTTAGGTCGTGTCTTATCAACACCATATACCCAGACCAACCTGTAAAGCTCTGGTTATTCTGAAATTGCTGATTAGAAAAAATGCTATTGAAGAAGCAATTTTTCTTAAATTGTTGAAAAAGCATTTGATAGTGTGGACCGGCCAATTTTGTGGAGAGTCCTGCGTCATTATGGAATTCCTCGTAAATATGTACATTTTGATTAAGTCTGTTCATGAGCATAGCAAGTGCAAAGTTGATGTTAATGGAGTCTTATCAAATGAAATTCCAGTGAACAGTGGAGTACTCCAAGGGAATGTGTTGTCACCTATGTTGTTTATCCTGCTAAAGGGTTTTGTAATACGTAGAGCAGGCGGAGATGGTGGAGAAGGATTGGACTGAAGTGGTGATAGGAATTTAGCAGACCTAGAGTATGCTGATGATACTATCCTTGTAAGCAGAATACCACGGGATTTGCAATTTTTGTGTACCAGAATGCATGATATATCACAAGGTTGGGCTGAAGATAAATAGAAGAAAGACAGAGATGATGAGAACAGAGTATGCAATGGAAGATGAAATATCATTGGAAGGAAAAAGGATTAATGAGGTAGAATCATTTGAGTATTTAGGTACATGTACTATGATTTCCAATACAGGGTCTTTAGAAATACCCTGTATTGGAAATACAGTGAAAGATTGAAAAAAGCAAATCAGACAATGGCTTGGTTAAGGAAAATTTGGAAATCAAATCGCCTTAAATTACATGTAATAATCAGACTATATATCAGTTTAGTGAGATTGGTGTTACTCTATGGACATGAGTCATGGTATGACATTGAAACAATCTCAAATAGATTTAGTAGATTTGAGAACAAAGCCCTCAGAAGGATATTGGGAGTTAAATGGCAGGACAGGATTAGAAATGAGACTATAAGAGAGATTACTCAAGTGCCATATGTGGATGAGATCATAATGAGGGGTAGATGGATATGGTTTGGGCATGCTTTTTGCATTCCCCTTGAGAGAATAGTTCACTAAATGCTCAGATGGGCTCCACAAGGCACTAGATGAGTTGGAAGACCCAAGCCTACATGGCTGAGGACTATGAAGCGTGAAGTAGGGGATGAATGGGGAAGTATTGAATTAAAAGCTCAAGATAGAGACAACTGGTGAAATCTAACCGAGTCCCTTTGCATCAATAGGTGTAGGAGGAGATGGTGATGATGTTGGTTTAATGGATGTAGATTGGATAGGTATGATTGATGAGAGAGGCCATAAAACATGGATAGTCCCTGTAGAAATGGAATTGGGGGTATTTTGAAACTATCTTAACTGGTGATGTGGATCTCTGCAAATATGCTTGCAAGGTAGACTGTTAATGCCAAATGTGGTGAATAGTAGTGACCTACCAATAATTGTCTTTGAGAGCTATAGTATAGGTCCAGGCTCCTTGGGTTATGGTCGACATTTGAATGCATCACATCTTATGTGTTGATTGACACGAGAGGATCACCTTTCTCTTGGTCCTTCTTTGGGACACTGAGACAATTTAAATTAAACAGACTGCTTTAGAATTAAGAAATCTGCTTTTCTCTATGGCTCTGTTTACCAACATTTTACTGAGAAAAGAGTCGAGTTCCAGGGCATTGAAAATATTTGTCATGGAAGTTATTTCAGTTTCCACTACCAACCCAGACCATATAAGATGATACTATGTCCCCACCGAGAGAATGTCCATCATTTTTTTAAATGATAAAGGTGAAACTCTATCTAAAGGGATTCATTATTGAAGTCCTTTGTTTTTGCGAAAAGGGCCAGAATCCTCACCTCTAGTTTGCTTCCTACCCTTCCCCCTCTTCTAAAAGTATCCCAAATTACTCATGGCTTCTGCATGAAAAGGTGGTTGTTGCTTATTTAGATTGTAAGATCTCAATACCTGGAACTTCATCTTGGCAAAGTTATAGATAGCCTCATATGTAAGCTTATGTAGTGACTTTGCCATAACTGAGCAGGTACTCTGTGATCCACTGGCAGCTTCAACTTTCATTGAGGACTGAACAGACACCAGAACCAACCTTCCGTATCCTTAAGGAAAAAAGGAAACTACAGTATTACTCGACTCTTATAGTAAATTGAGAGCTTAAGAGTATGTTATTCAACCAGATAAAATATTTATCCATAAAGGGCTAACCCTTTATCCTAACTACCCAGTGGGTAATTTAAACCTTCCAACAAGTCCGAATTAAGGGAAAGAGACCTTCAACAAGGTCACAAGAGCTAATTGTACATAAGAGGAGTCAAATTCCCAAGAAAAGGGAATGTTGTGTTCTGTTAACATAGCTCCCAACTCAGTAAGCTCCTCCAACCTCCTAGTTACCCTTCCGTAATGACTGGATATTGGGGGAGGCCCATACTGCAGAGAGAGAAGTATCCCCTTTTAGTATGAAACAACCTCTATCCTGGGAAGGGAGAAGGCAGCTCTGCCGAGTATTGAAGTCTACCCTTCTGGTTTCTCTAGAATCAGGGGGTAAACTATCCCTCTGCTGTAATGTGTTACATAGGAATCTTCTTTTTTTTCTTTTTTTTTAGAAAGAACTCACAAAACCATTGCAGTTCTGTGAAACCTTAACCATTTGGGTAAATCTTTAAAAATGGTATTAAAATATTAATAAAAGGTGGAATCCCTTTTCAGCAACAGATCCCACAGCAATTGCACATCTATCTTAAACATTTTGATCAAGGAGAATGTCTTTTGGCCTGGCACTGTCATCCCAACAATATTCCTCTTACAAAGGCTGTGATTGTACAGAAACCCTACAGCATCTGAGACTATGTCTGCCAGACTGTCAAAAACAGTCCTGTATTTCATCAGTAACACCCCTCTGTGTGTGAACTGAGGATACACCTTAGGTAATGGATCCTTAATTTGTCTGTGCTAAAAAGGAAAGGTACCAAAGTCCTCAAATTCCACTTCATCAAAGAGAATGTACAGTATACACCTCTATGACGAAACACTTTCCTACAAGGAGGGTATGAGCTTAAAGAGACAATCTCAGCTTGGCTTACCCCTTAGTTTGAATATACTAAACTCCTCCTTTATATTATTATATTATTATTATTATTATTATTATTATTTTTATTATTGTTATTATTATTACTTGTCAAGCCACAAACCTAGTTGGGAAAGCAAGATGTTATAAGCTCAAGGGCTCCAACAGGGAAAATAGCCCAGTGAGGAAAGGAAATAAGGAAACTACAAGATAAGTAATTAACAATTAGAATAAACTGTTTTAAGAACAGTAACATTAAAATAAATCTTCCATATATAAATTATAAAAACTTTAAAAAAAGAGCAAGAGATATAAGATAGAATAGTGTTCCTGAGTGTCCCGTTAAGCAAGAGAACACTACCCCAATATAGTGAAAGACCATGGTACAGAGGCTATGGCACTATCCAAGACCAGAGAACAGTGGTTTGATTTTAGTGTCCTTCTCTTAGAAGAGCTGCTTACCATAGCTAAAGAGTCTCTTCCACCCTTACCAAGAGGTAAGTAGCCACTGAACAATTACTACGCTGTAGTTAACCATTTCAGTGAAGAAAAATTGTTTGGTAGTCTCAATGTTGTCCGGTGTATGAGGACAGAAGAGAATGTGTAAAGAATAGGCCAGACTATTCGGTGTATTATTATTATTATTATTATTATTATTATTATTATTATTACTAGCCAAGCTATAACCCTAGTTGGAAAAGCAAGATGCCATAAGCCCAATGGCTCCATCAGGGTAAAATAGCCCAGTGAGGAAAGGAAACGAGGAAATAAACAATATAAGAAGTAATGAAAAAATAAAATAAAATATTTAAAAAAAACATTAATAACATTAAAACAGATAATTCATATATAACTATAAAAAGGCTTGTCAGCGTGTTCACCATAAAAACATTTGTTGCAACTTAGAACTTTTGAAGTTCTACTGATTCAACTACCCGATTAGGTAGATCATTCCACAACTTGGTCACAGCTGGAATAAAACTTCTAGAATACTGTGTAGTGTTGTGCCTCATGATGGAGAAGGCCCGACTATGAGAATTAACTGCATGCTTAGTATTATGAATAGTACGGAACTGTCCAGGAAGATTCGAATGTAAAGGAAAGTCAGAATTATGAAAAATCTTATGTAGCACGCATAATGAACTACTTGAACAACGGTGCCAAAGATTAATATCTAGATCAGGAATAAGAAATTTAATAGACAGTAAGTTCCTGTTCAACAAATTAAGATGAGAATCAGCAGCTGAAGACCAGATAGTTGAACAACACTCGAAACAAATTAGAATGAAAGAATTAAAACACTTCTTTAGAATAGAATGATCACCAACAATCTTAAAAGACTTTCTCAATAAGCCAATCTTTTGTGCAATTGAAGAAGACACAGACCTAATGTGTTTCTCTAAAGTAAATTTGCTGTCAAGAATCACACCTAAAATTTTAAAAGAATCATACAAAGTTAAAGAAACCTTATCAATGCTGAGATCCGGATGTTGAGGAACCTACTTACAAACATACTTTGAGTTTTGCTAGGATTCAACTTCATACCCCATAATTTGCACTATGCATTAATTTTAGCTAAATCTCTATTAAGGGGTCCATCTGCCATGGTGTTTTGACATAACAACTTTCAGAAATCTAAAATCTGTGTATGCAGAAACATATTGTACATGCTCTCCAGAAGTTTCAGCCAATTATTTTCACAAATAATGAAGATAAAGCAGTCTTTAAATGATGACCTCATCTCTACTGCGTCGTCTGCATGACTGAGTTTGATAGAATCGCCCTTGCATGTTTATTTTTGTATATATATATAGGGATTTTTTTCACTTGTATTTCGAAATCTCATATGCCTGGGAGAGATGGATGGCATCGGTACAGGGTAGGCGAATGCAAACTACGAACCACGAGAAGAACAGCCAGAGTTTCAAAAAACGTATAGAAGTTACTTTGAATGTGTGTTTGTTTACTTGCATTTCATATGTACATTGTGTTTTCATAACATCCTCATGAACTTTATAGCAAGGCCAATGTTACCTAAGGTCAAAGAAAGAACAAAAAGTAAGCAGAGGAAAAAAAATGAGAGGAAAACATGAAATAGAGTACAAAGTTAGAACATTCTAACTAAAACTCTGGCAACAATGAGAGACCGCTGGCAACTCTACATCCTTACACCAAGTGTATTAATAAACTTAGGCTTAAATGCCTTGTTTAGGGAGCCTTCATGTAGGAATAAACAATTAAAATACAAAGTAAGGTCATCATAACAATGTTATCTTGATTTTCTCAAGAAAAATAAAAAGGAAAATTTATAGCAAATCTTTGGGAGCTCATAACTCAAAAAAATACTTATTCTCACTTAGGTACATCTTTCTCACTTATTTATTGTTCAATTTTAGAGAGAGAAATATAATTGAAAAGAAGATTAAAAATTCCACAATTTTGTGTACCAGAATTTTTATTTTCCTTTTTCTCTTTTTTCATGATTATTTTACATCTACTGTAGATGAAGAAAATTAAGAAAAAATTCATTGAAAAAAAGGAAAAGGAAAATTGAAAATTTGTCACACAGAATTATTCGATTTATAAAAAAGTTTTGATGGTATAATTTCCAATACAATTCGTGTCATATTAGTGGAGAAAAATGTACCTAGATGTTTTGAAAAAATCATGATTTTTGCTAATAGATTAAAAAGTTTTTGATCAAATTTTTATATGATGAAGGTATTATATATGTCTAAAACATATATAGAAATGGTGTATTTTGAATAATTAGGAATGAAAATGGAGGACATGGTGGACCGGTCTCCTTAAGGGATTCAGCAAACCCAGATCTACATTCAGATGGAATTGATGCAGAGTGAGTAGCATCATCTGCATGCAACAAGCTTGTTTCGTAGACCAAACCACATGTCATTTGTATATAAAATGAAAAGTAATGGGCCAAGAACACTACCCTTGAGGAACACCAGATATCACATTCCTCTACTCACTATGGTGACCATCAACAACATATCTTTGAGATCTATTACTTAAAAATTCAATAATAATGCTCAGAAACGACCCACCCCCTCTCAACTGTTTGAGTTTGAAAACAAGGGCCTCATGATTAACACGGTTAAAGGCAGCACTAAAATCAAGGCCAATCATAAAAAATTCCTGACCATAATCAAGGGATTTCTGTACAGCATTGGGGATTGTAAGAAGGGCATCACATGCTTCAAGGCCTTTACGAAAACCAAGTTGCAAACTAGGAAACAAATGATTACCTTCAGGAAACTTATTAAGACGTTTTGCCAAAAGACTTTCAAACACTTTAGATAATATTGGAGTTATGGAAATTGGGTGTTAATCAGTTGGACTTGAGCTGCCACAAACACATTTACATAGTGGAGTAACATTACCAAGTGCTAAAAGCTCCTTTTCTTGCTAACCTGCGCAAATTGACAGATCACTTTGGAGGTAAGAAATCTGCACTCTTTATAAAAAAAAAGGAAAAATACCATTTGGATCTACACCTCCATAAGCATCAAGTTCCATCAACAGAGCTTTAATTTCCTGAGATCGAAAAGCTAAACTAGTCAGTTTAGCCTCCGGAAAACAGGAATGAGGCAGTTCGAGTTTTTCATTACTCTGTTTACTGTCAAACACATCAGCCAAAAGGGTTGCCTTTTCCTTTGGGCAGTGAGTGACTGAGCCATCTGGTTTAAGTAAAGGAGGAACTGTTGCATCCACACCAAAGAGTGCAGATTTAAGGGTAGTCCACCACTTATGTTCATAGGTTGTATCAGAAAGGGTTTCTTTTATAGAAAAATTGTATTCCTTTACAGTTGAAGCATAAACTCTTTGAGCAAAAGCTTTAAGCTGAGCATAGTTAGGCAAAAGGAAAATGAGCGGTAACCAGAGAGAAAGATCCAATGTATTACTGTGGCCAGTCAAGAGACCCAATTACTCTCTAGCAGTAGAGGCCAGTTCAACCAGATAATACACATTTATTCCAAGAGGTACTAAACCTTTCCTCTCATTGCCTGAAGGTTAATTGAGAACCCTCCAACAAAATGGAAGATAAGGGAAAATACCTTCAACAAGGCTGCAAAGGATTATGCTAACTACCTTACCGTTATTGACACCCTTTTTGTCCCGAGCATAGCTTGTGGGCTGAGTACCCCTTTCTGTACTATACTAAAACCTCTACCTCAGGGCAAAAGAAAGCCAATCCTTATGCCTCAACACATTTATATATATATATATATATATATATATATATATATATATATATATATATATATACTGTACACAGTGATGCCTCAGCATACGAAAGTAATCCGTTCAGGATACGGTTTCGTATGCTGATTTTTTCATATCCTGAGTCGCGTTTTACATGTAAATAGCCTAATCCGTTCCAAGCCTTACGAAAAGACACCTTTTCTTTCATAAACACGCTAAACTGTAGCAATAAACATG